>NC_136903.1:27637263-27794192 GCF_949606895.1 Notothenia rossii | reverse complement strand
AACACTAATTTGTCTCTTAAACTGAAGACATAAATCCATTGCAGACATTGTTTACTAACTTTTAGGCAAAAACTATTTTCATTACCATCTATTGTTCCGAAACGGTCGCCTCTCTTGTATCAGATACAAATACAGATAAAATATTTAAGTGTACTATTTGAATGTTCCTCCTATAGTTAAAGTTTGCCCAGGAAACTCCCAATCTTTCCATACCCACACAACTCTGGCTTATTGATACGCCTACTCAGGCCTGCTGCTGTAAATACTGTGAGGTAAATGTTTTGGCAAAAATTATACAGTAGTTCCCTAAATCAAACGGAGAAACGAAGCACTGAGCTAGAGAAAAGCTCCGATTGAATAGAGAATAACTCTTTCTTGGAAGAAATAAACATTTGCGTTCCTTTGACAGAGATTTTTATTAAGAGGCTGATACCTTTTTAGCTACTCAACTATTTACTTATCACTTAAAGTGAAATATCTTATCAATAAAATGACTACAAAAGATTAAACATATGTTATATATCCTGTTGATTTGTGTAATTATGTAACCAAAATGTTTCAAACTATTTAAACATGGAGCTACCACTTTTTAATCAAGGTAACAGTATTTTTTATTTGGTCTCCTTTGGTGACATCTCACTCCCTTTCAAATGCTTTCAACATAGTGGTTGTCATAAATTCACGGTTTTATCCACTTTAAAGCCACATTTTAACCATAGTCATTGGACATCTGAATCTGAATTTTTCAGAGAAAAAATGTAGACAAAGTTTGCAGGCAAAACAGTGTTGGAAGAACAATACACACACATAACTAATATAAACCTGTTTTATTCAATGTTATTATTCATTATTTTGTTTCATAAAATAAAGTTTATTCACATTATGTATTTGTTTGAGGATTTATTTTTACTTTTTAAGGCTGCTGACTTCATAAAAGTTGACAGATTTTAAAAGCCTGAATATGATATAAAAAAAGAATTAAATCCAGAAAAGCCCTACTTTACTGTCTGTAGATTACAATGCAGATTCAGATGCTGCATATGTTACATTTCGCAGCACACTGATAGCAGAGTCACAGGCCAACATCAGCCCTCATATATCCCTCGCATATTTTGGTCCCAGTGTAACTCAATACGTCTATGGACCCATCAGCTGTCCGTACATATTACGTAACTGTATAACTGTATAGTGATGTGTATATCCAACACTTAGCAACCAGCGGGTTTGTTTTTTTCCAAAGAGCAGCAGTCAAGTGAGCTTATAGCCGCTACTCATGATGGTAAATTAGGCTTTCTTTCTTTGTGTGAGGGAGAGTTGAAGAGGACATTCAGCGGGAGAGAAGTGATTGATTTCTAATGAGGCATTTATTTCCTTTCAGATTGACATTTTTTAGTTGAAATATGAGCGTGAAAAATAACTTGTTCTAAGCCCAAGCCTTCCATCTCTTCATCCTCAGGCCCCCCCCTCCCCACGGCTGCTCCAGCCACCTCTCCTCCCCCCCATGACAACAATCCTGACGATGACTCCCCCACCTCCTCCTCTCCACCCGAAGATAAACCCACCTCAATTTCTCCCACCGACCCCCCGCCCAACCCGCCCGACCGCAGCCCAGCCCCCCCGGAGCCGAGCCTCAGCCCTACCTCTCCTCCCGTCCTCCGCACCTCCACCTCCACCCCCACAGACTCTCAGCCTGACCCTGTCACCCCGTACGTCAGAAGAGATGTCCCGCCTCCTCTGCCTCCTCCTCAGCCCCCTGCTCCTCCCCGCCCTCCCAAACTGCCCGACAACCAGCCCCCCAATATCTGTGACGGGGACTTTGACACGGTGACCATGCTGAGGGGGAGATGTTTGTTTTTAAGGTGAGAAGTAAAGAAGTATTTCCTATGGTTGTTCAGAAACACAGTTTAATATAAATGTTTGCTTGGATTGGACCGCAATAAAACTGCCACTCGTGTTTTTATAACCCCTGACCTGAAAAACAAGCACATGAAAAGATGTACGATCTAAAACGACCGTTGTTTGAGTCAAAACAACATTCAAGTCATGCAATGGGAAGTGAACAATAAATAATTCTGACTGAAGATAAGCTAAAAGATAAACATCATTATTTTGCTTGGCAGGGTCGCTGGTTCTGGCGTGTGCGCAGGAACCGGGTCTTGGATAACTACCCCATGCCCATATCAGTCTTCTGGATCGGCCTGCCTAGTGACATTGACGCAGCCTACGAGCGCCACGATGGAAAATTTGTCTTCTTTAAAGGTATGCCGAAGCTGTTTATCACCAATAAAACCTGTCAACATGCTGAGTGGACTGCACTCTGTTAGGTTTGCATTTTATTAAAATCTCACACTGAGCTTTGTTATGGTTTTTCTCCTCGCTTAAGGGCACAACAAGAGGCCGGTTAATTTCCGTAATGTTTCTCAGATATTTCTCCCCCAACCAAGGCTGGAGCCAATGTGGAGCTGTTACATAACCACAAGATGTGGAGATCAACACTAATCTGTGCATTGATTTAAACGGGTCAGACTGAATGGAAAGCAGCGCAAACTCAGCATTTTTGTTTACAAGCAAACAATGTGATTTACGAGGATAAGGAAATAATTCAACAAGGCTATAACTCTTGGTATTTGGCAGACATTACCCAAGAAGGTGATCATGATTCATTGTATTAACACTGTGACAATATTGCTGCAGATGGAAACTATTGAGTGTACTGTGTGTTTGCATGTGCATCACAGAGTCTGTGTGTGTATAAGTGTGTGTTGCTGAGATCATTTGGCGTCTTGAGCGAGGCCTGTGCAGCGTGGCGGCTGTCGCTGCTCCAGTGTGACTCTGTGGCTCCAGCTGAGCCCCAACAGGCCTCCTGGGAGAGGTGGAGGATTGCATCAGCCTTCCCGCAGTACACTGCTCCAGATGTTAACAGCTGCAGAGCACTCACTTTTACAGTCAGGCCGTGTGGTGATTTGTCATGCATTTTCAGGATTTTCTTTACTTTCGATCACAGATTTTCTTTTTATTACCCATGAAAGGCTTTTTCAGGGGTGGGGTGGGGTTCATTATCCAAATCTGAGAATGGTGGTTGATGTATGCTGCACAGATTGTTAACCCCATTCAGGAACATTTGTAACATTGGGCTTGAATTGATTAACACTCATTAACATCCATGGGTGATAACTGTTACATATTTGTATTTATCTCCTAAGATTTGAAAGTAAATGCTTCCGAATCTGCGACAATGTTGCTCATGTGAATCCAAAAGGATTTAAGACCTGTAGTACAAAGAACATAATGTAAAAATGTTTGCACTCATTTCTAGAAGCCCCTATGCACAGACTTACTGAAGCTACTTAGCTCAGCACAGTATGTTGCAATTCTCCAGTGTCCTGGCAGTGTAGGTGGAAAGTGGCTTAAAAGTGTTTCCAAAAAATGAACTTATACAAGAAATTGGCTCCCACATGGGTAAATCTTGGAAAATAAGTGTTGTGCCTACTATTTCTAACTTCACTGTCCTTTCTACTTTTCTTCTGGATTGAGTAAACCCCATGACATATGCCATATGCTCTGGCCATCACTTTGACTTCATGTGCCATGGCTTTTTTCTCCCTCCTTTCTTTCTCTCCCTCATTAACTTTTCTCTCATATTTCCCCCCTCTCTTTGCCATATAACACGTAAAATGTAAACTCAATCATTTTGTCCCCGCAGATGAACAATACTGGGTGTTCAGGGAGGCTGACGTCGTGCCGGGATACCCACAGCCTCTACATCAGTACGGACAGGGAGTTCCTGCTCACAAGATTGACACAGCAATCTGGTGGGAGCCCAATGGATACACATACTTCTTCAGTGGAGACAGGTACAGTGTGTCAGAGACACGCAGCAATATTTTAAAATATAATGTAAGAAATCAAAGGAAATATATTGTAATTTATTAAAGCAGTTCTAAAAAACACATAACTTTTTCTGTGTTTAAGCATATACATTTGTGTATCTTGAGTGCCTATCAACCAACAAACTGGGAACTAAGACAAGTGGTCATTTTTTGCGGGCTGCTTGGGTCATTGGATTCAACAAACCATGCAGGCTCATTGGCATGTACCTCCAGGTATTTCTTACAACAGTTGAAAACCACTGAAGAAGCAACTTCTGGTGCCCAAAAAGGAAGCCAAAGTGAAAGTGCCAAACTGCAGTTCCTTAAACATCCACTTGATGTTGGCTCTAAAAGCAAGTCATCCCCATTGAGCCCAATTGAAAAAGGCCTGACTTTTCAGCAGAAAGTCTGCTACAGTCAGGTACAATGAACTCATTTTGGTCTCTGTCGCGAATTCTCCCGTTCATGACAACTAGGGGTTGGGACTTGTACCTGTTATCTGTAATACGGCCTAAAAGTTACGCCTGCCTGTGGGCTTTGAGTGACATATACCATCACAGGTCGCAGCCTCTGGCTGTGTGCTCTGCTCTTACCCTGTCCCGCACCAGTTTCACCAACGATCCAGATTTTTGCCCATTTGAAAAATAGCCGGGTATTGGAAGACTGTCAAGTCACTGTCAAAAAGGCTACGTCCATGTTTTTATACAGTCTGGAACTTCCTTCAGAACAGATGTGCCATATTATATTGCAAGTGAATTAGAACAGTATAGGACTTTTTTTTTGAGAAGCTCAAAGAGAGCTAAAATAAAGTATTTTAGGCAGAGGGGGATACAGGTTTATTTAGACGGACAGTATACTCAAATTAGAGAATGCAATTCCTGAAGAAATTGCTAGTGTGAATGCTTTATGCTGAAAAGCTGACGCTAAACTGCTATGCTGAAATGTAATGTGTAAGAAAGTGAAGAATTTAGATTAAAATGAAGTGTGTAAGAAGAAGGTGAAGAATTTAGATTGAAATGATACATGAACACTGGGGGCTTGAATGTGTGATAAGAGAAGAAAAGAAAGTAAAATGGCTTGGAAAAGCAGCAGAATATTTGAACTGCAAACTTCTGAACTAACTTGATGGCGAATGATCTGTCGCCATGGCAATGACATTTGATGACACCCAATAATACTCTTAGATGCGTTGATGGCTGCATCGTTACCAAACCTGTGAAGTTTTGGGGCGTTTGGAGCAGTTTCACTGAAGTTATGAGAAAACCGTGTTTCATGGCGAGCATTGTGTTGCCATGGCAACGGCATTTGAAGAAATCTCAAAACTGTCCCGTTGATGTCTTCACGGCTGGACTGTTAGCACAAATGTGAAGTTTAAGCACTTTTTAAACATTTTCATAGGAGTTATAGCGACATCACATTTTATGGCGAGGGATGCGTTGGAAACGGCATATGGTGAGATCTCAGATTTGGCTGTTGAGGCATGGACCGGTGATATACAAGTGAAGATTGGGGGACGAATGGACCGTGTCGATTGGACTTACAGCGACATCCTGTTTCATGGCTAGTTGTCTGTCGCCATGGCAATAGCATTTGATGATACCCCATAATACGCTTAGATTCGTTGATGGCTGCATTTTTACCAAACCTGTGAAGTTTTGGGCTGTTTGGAGAATTTTCACTGAAGTTATGAGAAAACCGTGTTTCAAGGCGAGCATTGTGTTGCCATGGCAACGGCATTTGAAGAAATCTCAAAACTGTCCCGTAGAATTCTTCACGGCTGGACTGTTTGCACTCTGCTATCTGAAGTCTGCTGCTCTGAGCATGTCAGTTGGAGTGATGACATCATCGTGTTCCATTGCACAGGTGTTTATAGTTGAGCTAACGAGCTCTGTAGAGATCAAAGGGTTCATTGTTCTGAATGAGAGATAAACCTCTTACATGGGAACGTTTTGTGGAAGAACCATAACAGATATCTGTGAAATTTCAAAACGTGAAGCATGTCAAGGAAGTTGAGTATCTGAAGTGTAATTTTTGTGTAGTTTCGGGTTAATAATGAGGCCTTTTTGGCAGTTTAACTAAAGGTGTGCGGCTGCTACCGTGACGAAATATCTGCCTGAGATTACAATGGGGTTTAATGGAGGAATGTTGAACGTATTTGTCACTTCATGCCCTCAAAAAGCATTTTGTTTAATTATTTTTGCTTAATTATTTGTAATTTTTCAAGCTACGAGATGTTTTCCTACGTTTGTCATGATAAATTATGTCTCAGGAATGTAGGGTTTGGGAATTATGGCAGTTTAAAAAATATATATTAATGCGAATTTCAAGCTGTCCTCCACTCTAGCTGTGACATCACACACTCTAGTTAATGTTAAAATGTGAAGAAAACCTCTAAAACAAGGTCTGAACAATGTTTAATATCTCTAAAAGTAAGAATTAGATTTAAAAGTTATTTTACACGAATGATGTCAGAAAGATGTGTAAAATTTTAAAGTTGAAATGAGGTGTCTGAGTGAAAGTATGAATGAACAGTTAGCAGTTGAATTGCATGAAGATTTGTTGAAGTCTGAAGATTTTCTCCATTGACTTCAATGTTAAAAATGTGATGTATTATGGGATGTATCTCTGGAATTATGAAAGTTATGAATGAGAAAAGTAATAGCCATCGATTCCCGACCGAGCTGAACATTTTGATGTTTGAACGGAGTTTCTGCGATGTTCAATGCGGGAGGAGAAGAGGGCCAAAATACCGGCGGAATAATAAACTTTTGGTGCGTAGAATAACAGTTAGTTGGAATGCTGTTAACAGCATTCCCACTAAATAATGTGTATTTTTTATATTTAAGCATGTAAACATGAACATATAGAAAGCCAATATATAAAAGTGTGAAACTTTTTATAACTTAGTATGTACTCCTTCATCTTATTTTCTGTGTGCAGATACTGGCGATACAATGAGGAGACCCGCACTACAGACCGTGACTTCCCAAAACCGATAGAAAGATGGGGCAAAATCCCTCATTCACCCAAAGGAGCCTTCCTCAGCGATGACAGCGGTAAATATTGACTTTCAGTAGAGCAAATAAAGACTTTATTTAGAGGAAGGGAATAGTTTCTGTTTATAAAAATCACAACAGGCCTCAAAGCTGTGCATACAGTGTTGAAAGCAGGGGAATAACATGAGTGAGTAGGGAGAGAAAGAATGAAAGGTTACAGGGATGAAATTGGGTGTGTTAGAGACAGGCAATTACATCTGAGGCCGCCGGTTAGACTGGAGCAAGCAGAGCAGGGAGAAGGATGAGGGGATGAGAGAGGAAGAGGGAGAGGAGGGAGGAATGAGAGCTCTGGTTTGAGGGTTAGCCTGTCCTTTCTTTTGGAAATTAGATTTTTGGCAGGCAGAGCTGCTCTACTGTAAATGCAAAGTCCACCCAAACTCTTCAAATGCCTCTGCAAGCCTGGTCTGAAGTACAGAGTGTCAATTACACCCATACATCTGCCCTGAGTACAGTATGGAGTTATTTTGTTGCATTCTGATGCTAAATTGTAGTGCATTTATGCATCACATGTTATGAGTTAATTACTTTCTTGTAGTTTAATATTAACACATTTGTATTGTGATGTTGGATTCAGATTGAGACAACCATATTTATCCCAAGAAGGGCTATTTGTTTGCAGATGTACCCAGTCTATGCACAAATCTAAAACTCACAGGTAATATGTCAGAGGCAGCAGATCAACATACATGGATCAAATATGGTTGACAATAAGCAGCAGTAAATATAAAACTAGAGAATGCAATTCCTGAAGAAATTGCTAGTGGGAATGCTTTATGCTGAATAGCTGATGCTAAACTGCTATGCTGAAATGTAATGTTTAAGAAAAAAAGTGAATAATTTAGATTGAAATGACACATGAACACTGGGGGCTTGAATGTGTGATGAGAGAAGAAAATAAGGTGAAAAGGCTTGGAATAGCAGCAGAATATTTGAACTGCAAACTTGTGAACTAACTTGATGGCGAATGATCTGTCGCCATGGCAACGGCATTTGACGACACCCCATAATACGCTTAGATGCGTTGATGGCTGCATCGTTACCAAACCTGTGAAGTTTTGGGCTGTTTGGAGTATTTTCACTGAAGTTTTTTGAAAACCGTGTTTCAAGGCGAGCATTGTGTTGCCATGGCAACGGCATTTGAAGAAATCACAAAAATGTCCCATTGATGTCTTCACGGCTGGACTGTTAGTACATATGTGAAGTTTAAGCACTTTTTGAACATTTTCATAGGAGTTATAGCGACATCATGTTTTATGGCGAGGGATGCGTTTCCATGGAAACGGCATATGAAGAAATCACAAAAATGTCCCATAGATGTCTTCACGGCTGGACTGTTAGTACATATGTGAAGTTTGAGCACTTTTTGAACATTTTCATAGGAGTTATAGCGACATCATGTTTTATGGCGAGGGATGCGTTTCCATGGAAACGGCATATGTTGAGATCTCAGATTTGGCGTAGAGCTGTTGAGGCATGGACCGGTGATATACAAGTGAAGATTGGGGGACGATTGGACCGTGTCCATTGGACTTATAGCGACATCATGTTTTATGGCGAGGGATGCGTTTCCATGGAAACGGCATATGGTGAGATCTCAGATTTGGCGTAGAGCTGTTGAGGCATGGACCGGTGATATACAAGTGAAGATTGGGGAACGATTGGACTGTGTCCATTGGACTTATAGCGACATCATGTTTTATGGCGGGGGATGCGTTTCCATGGAAACGGCATATGGTGAGAGCTCAGATTTGGCGTAGAGCTGTTGAGGCATGGACCGGTGATATACAAGTGAAGATTGGGGGACGATTGGACCGTGTCCATTGGACTTATAGCGACATCATGTTTTATGGCGAGGGATGCGTTTCCATGGAAACGGCATATGGTGAGATCTCAGAACTGGCGTAGAGCTGTTGAGGCATGGACCGGTGATATACAAGTGACGATTGGGGGACGATTGGACCGTGTCGATGGGACTTACAGCCACATCGTGTTTCATGGCGAGTGGTCCGTCGCCATGGCAACGGCATTTGATGACACCCCATACTACGTTTAGATGCGTTGATGGCTGCATCGTTACCAAACCTGTGAAGTTCTAGGCTGTTTGGAGTATTTTCACTGAAGTTATGAGAAAACCGTGTTTCAAGGCAAGCATTGTGTTGCCATGGCCATTTGTAATTTTTTTAATGGAGGAATGTTGAACGTTTTTGTCACTTCATGCCCTCAAAAAGCATTTTGTTTAATTATTTTTGCTTAATTATTTGTAATTTTTCAACCTACGAGATGTTTTCCTACGTTTGTCATGATAAATTATGTGTCAGGAATGTAGGGTTTGGGAATTATGGCAGTTTAAAAAAAATATATGAATGCGAATTTCAAGCTGTCCTCCACTCTAGCTGTGACATCACACACTCTAGTTAATGTTACAATGTCTGCTGCTCTGAGCATGTCAGTTGGATTGATGACATCATCGTGTTCCATTGCACAGGTATTGAGCTAACGAACTCTGTTGAGATCAGAGGCTTCATTGTTCTGAATGAGAGATAAACCTCTTACATGTGAATGTTTTGTGGAAGAACCATAACAGATATCTGTGAAATTTCAAAACGTGAAGCATGTCAAGGAAGTTGAGTATCTGAAGTGTAATTTTTGTGTAGTTTCGGGTTAATAATGCGGCCTTTTTGGCAGTTTCACTAAAGGTGTGCGGCTGCTACCGTGAGGAAATATCTGCCTGAAATTACAATGGGGTTTAATAATGGAGGAATGTTGAACGTTTTTGTCACTTCATGCCCTCAAAAAGCATTTTGTTTAATTATTTTGCTTAATTATTTGTAATTTTTCAAGCTACGAACTTGGAAGTTATAAGTGTTACTCCCTACAGGCAAGGACACCAAATATCAAAACATGGTCTATAGTATATTCACATAATAATCCATTGCACATGAGTTGATTGACTTAAATCTATTTTATTTTTCTCTCATGCAGCTCACACCTATTTCTACAAAGGCTCCAACTACTGGAGGTTTGACAATCGCAAGTCAGAACCAGAGAAAGGCTACCCTCGCTCCATCCTGAAGGATTTCATGGGCTGTGTGGGGGCCCCTGACCCAAAGCCCGACACGGACACAGAGCTGGAACCAAAACGCAAACCAGTGGATCCTTCAGATCGAGGCAGAGATGAGCACAAAGAGCCGGACAGCGGCAAAGACAAAGACTCTCAGCCTGACAACACAGAGGAGGAGGACAAAGACCTCAACGTGGTTGTGACGGAGGCCGACAATGAATCAAAGGTCATGACCCTGATCATGGTGATTGTTCCTCTGCTCCTCATCCTGTGCATCCTCGTCCTAATCTACGGCATCCTCAGGACTCTTCAGAAGAAGGAAACGCCGAGGGCCTTGGTGCACTGCAAACGTTCGTTGCAGAACTGGGTGTGAGGCACAGACTTTGAAGCGATAGAGCCAGATTTCATCCCTTTTCTTCTACGGCCGTTGGCGTCAGAGTTTGTACTTACGTCAGAGTGGAAAGCAGCTTTGACGCAAGTTTACGAAAGCCACAGATGAGTCACCGCTTTGGTCCCCATTCATGTGAAATAATGCAAACTTGGTCAAATCATTGCCAGTGGACCTACAGTGTTTCTCCTGTGCCTCCCTTTGTGCCTTCTAAACATCTGATAAATAACCTCTTTTTCTTAAAGGAAAAAACTATATGTTCCTATCCCAGCGTTCAAAAACAAGTTTCTGGCACCGAATGTCAGATGACACACTTTTTTTAATCAATTCTTATTGTACAGAGAAGGGACTAAAGATCTTTTGTAGTATACATGCAGACAAAGTCGATAATGCACATACAGTACACATATTTTACATACACACATGAGTGCTTATAGCTATACACATACATGCATTAATGTTGAACAAGACTTTCATTAGCTTGACTGCGGTGCCTCCACCAATCTTTTTTCTTTGTTTAGAGCAGATCATTTGCACTTTTACATTTGTTACATATTGTTGTCTTTTCTGTTTTGCTAAGATTGCTCCACAAATGTGTGTGTTTGTGTGTTCGTGTAGGAATGTCAGACAGCGGTGTGTGTCCATTTTCCACTGAGCCCTCTCTCACAAACACATGCACCAACGTCACATGATCTCCAAAAAACCCTAACGGCACTCATTGGTGCATGCATGTCCAGATAAGCACACACACATTGACATAGAGACTACTTACCCAAACAAAGGCACATATAGTTTTTTTTGCACACAGACACCAGGGCTCCAGCCTCCCCTCCTCCCACCACAGCCACGATAACTGTTTCGACTACACCAGTAAAACACAATCCCCAGTGGAGACATATTGATATACGACTGGTGCCAGGCCTTGGATGAAATACAAGAGGAGGAGGGATTTATTCACAGTTAACAAGAAGAATTGAAAAGTGTGTTTTTTACACATCCTCTCCAACTAGGCTTGGCCTGTGAAGAGTAAAGCAATAGCAGCAGTGTCCATCCTTTGTATCTTCTCTTCTTCTTCATCATTTCATGCTAAAACTAAATAGATTTAAGTGTACACAGAAGAAGCCTGCAGGCTAGAGAGGAATGGGTCAGGGTCTGGTTTCCATTAAGCCCACATGCCGCTGATTTGTATCAGGCATGAGGAGGGAGAGAGGGGAGTTGGGGAAAATGCAGAAAGAAGGAGGTATAAAAAATAGAAGTGACGAGTAAAAGGAAATGAAAGAGAATGAAATGCGAGGGAAGGAAAGATTGAAGTGGGGGGGGGGGGGGGGGGTCTACCAGAGTTTCCTTGCTAGTTTTGCTCTGGGAAAGGAGGAGCGAGGGAAAGAGGGAGGAAGGATCTCGGGGAGGGGCAGCGCTGGCGTTGTGCCTCCTGACCTAGGTCCTTTTCTAGTCCTTTTGCTCTTCTTGTTGTCCTGAGCTAGAGAGGACCCCCCACCCCCTCCATCCTCATCTATCATTCTTTCCTCTCTTATGTTTCTTTTAAGTCTTTGTTTTTCTCTGTTTGATTTGTTTTATTCCTATGCCTCCAAGATGTATTCATTTTCTTCTGCACTCTTCTGGAAAGTTAGCTCAAGCATTTAAAGGTACCTAATGCACATACAACTGCAGAAAGTGAGTCTACCACTATCTGTCTTTGTTTACCTTGCTTTTCTATGTGTAAAGCCACTATTTAGTTAGTTAGTAAAATCATTAATCTTTTTTTTTGTGCCTTTTACAGTGTGTCTATATTTAGTTTGTACCTGTTATTTCTTTGTGCCTTTTTCAGTGAATATTTGGGGACCTTTTTTTTTACTATACATAGCATGAGGGAACGTTTTTAGAATTGTTTTTTGTTCGTTTTTTACTCTACTTAACATTTGTAGTTTTGTATATTTTTGTTTCAGGTTTTCTGTAAGATCAGCAATAGTTTATTACAAAAATGTTGATGCATGCGGGGCATGTTCTGTAAGGCCTGTGCACTCCTGTGTAGAGTATGTTAAAGATTTCACAATAAAACAAAGCAACACACTGTTAGTCTTCTTTAGTGCAATTTATTTCTTCATGTTACCTTAAATATACACCTTTTAACATTCTTAGCACATGTCAAGTTCAAGGAGTCGATTCTACTGATGGCCACAAGAGGGAATTGTTGCCTCTAAAATAGAAGGTACATGAAGTACATTTGTAAGATTGGAAGGTTATTGTACTTGTTGAGCAATTTCCATTTGATGCTTCTTAATAATACATTTTAACTTTCTTTATAAAGATAATTTATTTTACAGAGGAAGCTGTAATGGTTTTACGCAGCTTCATTTGTTAACAGCATATAATTAAACTAATTTATTTACAATTAGCCAGCTTTAAACCAGTCATCAAATACAATCATTCTATGACAAAAACACGTGGCCAAGTTTACAAAATGGAAATTGTTACTTTGTGGTCATTCTTCTGTATTGTTTTGTAATATAAAGCGTTACCCTGTTTATATTTATGCAGGACTTTATTAGAGTAGGTTTACATTACACCTCTCCTTGGTAAACAGATGCAATGAGTTTAGTTTATGTGTAAGATGTGTAACTGCGTGAGAGCAGCGTCCTGCATGTGTAAGGTAATCAGGATTAGCTTCCATCACAGAACATCCACTAAACGACTAAAGCATTACCTATACATCTGCTTTCTCTTTCAGCCACTTTTCTACCTTTATTTCAACATATCTTCTCATCATTGCTTTTCCTTGTTCTTTTTATTCTCTTAAATACAATTGAACACATTTGGTTTAACATTTTAACCAAATGTGAATAGTGTGCAACACTATTTTTTTCTGCAAAGTTTCTCGACAATCATAGACCATTGCTTAGCTTGCAAAACTTTAGTTACATTCTCTACCTCTCCTATGAGTATTTTTCAAAACTGCCGCTGCTCTGTGTCTTATGCAGATGTTCAATTAGGATTGAGGCCACTATGCTTACATATTCCAGCCATTGGTTGGAAGGTTCTGTGTCACCTGTTCTCCAAGCTTATCCCCTGCTGAGCTGATAATGGGATCTGCCCGCTGCCTCATCACCACCATAAATTCTCCTGTGATTCTCATTCTCAAGCAGGGAACAGGCCCAACTGGATGCAGTGAGTTATGCACATGTCTGACCTGGTGAATGTTCTCCACCTGTCTGTCAATCGCTGTCAACATTACAATTTACCATTAGGGGAGTCCTGGATCCTTGCTAAAAACTCTCAGGGATCATGCCAATCACTTTCCCTTTTCACTGTCCCTGTCAAACACATGAGGAAGAAGTATTCAGTTTGTTCACTGATGTACAAATTGAAAATATCTAAAAAAATCACAACATAGGAAAGGGTCTTCTGTCACTGATATTTGATCATGTAACCTAGTACATGACTAGATTGATGATAATAATAAAGCAACAATGCACACACCTATCTGGTTGGTATTTAAATTTAGGTCAGTTGTTATACAGTTTAGTAGAGTACTACAGTTTGTGGATTTAATTCTTAACTCCTTTGACTACAAACCACCATAGTAGGTTCTTTTTTAGAACTGCTTTAATACATTACAATATATTGTTTTAGTAGGTTTTATAAGGTTACCATATAAGCCGTGTTGCTACCAAAGAAGCTCTAGGCATGGCAATGTTGGTCCATCAACAACTCTGATGCAGATTAAGTGTTTCCCTCGAGATTAATTGTAATAGCATTGTTGATTCCTTCATTTCAAATCTATTTCCATCATCAGGTAACAAAACACATTTTATGTATAACAACCTGCAAATGTTATTCCCATAAGCATTCTGATGTACTCGGCTTTTAACGCTAATCAGTAGGCTATGTGTTAGCAGGCTAATTGAGGCTAACACGCTAACTAAGAGAGTAAACAAAAGATTAGCCTGGTAGCATATTAACATTTAGCATGTGAGCACTAGCATTTAGCTTAGACAGAGCTGCTAGCATGCTGTAGCCCTGCTCTTTGTAAAACCTTAAAACGTAACGATAGCTGCCAAATTAAATTAGAGTTTAGTTAAAAAGTAATGGTATATTTTACTCTGAATTGCAGTAAAGTAGAATTATACGTTCACAGAAACATGAAATATACTCAAGAGCTTTGAAATTAAACTCAGCTATACTAATTATTGTAGGCCTATTTAGTTACTTTCCAACTAGTGCCATATTGAAGACATGCATGAATTAATGGCTTTTTGTAGCCATTGCTGATAGAGCTGGGGTCTTCATGGCTGTAGGAACAAGAAAGAAAGTAGGCTAGATCATTCAGAGTCCTGTCAGACCCTGAGCCTTACTAACGTTTTGGCTTCCTCTGTCTCCTCCTGACTGTTAATAAGTCAGAAGGTTTATTGCTGCTTGTCAGTCAGGAAATGGCCCTGCGTCACTGAGTGCGTGAGGGGGATACACCTGTAATCAGGAAGGGACGGGAGATAATATGGAACAGAGATGAAAAGCTTGAGGAGGGAGAAGGGAGAGTACAGCTTCTCCTTGAAGGCTACCGTTGTGTATTATCCAAAGAGTAAAACAAATCCCCTATTGACAGTATAAATCATAAAAAAAAGTGTCCTCCTTTGGTAGAGAAGTGGAGTGTAACGTGTTAAATACAAAATTATCCAGATGCTTATACAAAACATTCAAAATACTTGGTTTGCATTTTACACTTTATTTGTGTAATGAGTTGAAATTCTGCAACTGGATGTTTTCCCTTTCTACCTTCCCTAGAGTCTGGGATTATTTGAGTCACCATTTATTGCTGTCCTCAGTGATCGAGGAGGAGTGATAACAGTATGTAGATTACATCATCATCGTTTCTCTGCTTCTGTTAATCTGGGATTGCTCACGGTACAGGATTGTGCGTCGACCTTCAGGTGGTGCTGGGTAATCCTGTTAGCTCCATGCAACCTATGCGGAAATCCCAGCAGAACTGTGCTGGCTGTGCCGCACTCTGGATCTCTACGCCACCGGCATGCAGAAACACCTGTAGACACGCAGGTAAGGTAACAATGCTTTCAAAAAATACATAATTTAAAATACAGATTACATTCATTTGTAGAATGGGAGGATCTGTGCCTTGGTCAAATGACAGTGTGTGAATCTGCAGTTGTAGAGTGTTTATATGAGCAGACATTTGGATGTGATTAGATGTTTGCTATAGATTCTGATTTGTGTTTTATCAAAGTATGCACTGCCAGGTCTTACATTTCATAAATCCTACCTAAATTACAAACAAAATTAGTTGAGAAAAAAAGTTATAGGTCTATCCTAGGGGTGTATTTTTCTGATTTACGATCTTTTAATGACTGATTGTAATCCTGTGGGATGTAGGCGTATGTCAGGAATTGATCCAGGCCTTAATCAGCAAAAAAGGCTAGCTGTAGATTAGTGAAAGAACGGAGCTACTATTTAATCCAATGCAACACATTTGAGACTAGCCTGGGCAAGAGGCCCCACTGATCTGTGCTGATTGGCAGAGTCAAGAATCACAAACTGTGATCACAACAACAGCTCAATCTGCTTTGTAAGGACATCTTCCATGGGGATTATGTGTGAACAGTTTCCTAGTAGATAACAAATCCCACAATAAAAAAAAACAATGTGTTAACTCTGAGAGCCGTGACACGTCTTTTTTGTGACATTTTGGGTTTGTTCTCCTAGTTCTTGTATAATGGACAGACAGGCAGAAGTTAATTATTTAGGCTTTTTCTTTCAACCATAGTAGATCTATGACGTATACCTGTTGCTATGTGGAACGTTTTTTTTTAGAAGGACATCTTGCAAGTTCAGTAGCTCCTTGCCCCACTGCTGAAGTGGATTATCTCAAAAGGTTAACAAACTGTCGCGGGGAAGAACGTCACATTTAAGAGTAAACCAGAAAAGGGGGGCTCTTGCTAGCGCAGTAAACCTCATCTATCTCCCAATTTTCATTGCACTGGGCCATTGAAAATGCCCTCTTCCTGTACATTTGCGTCTAATTTCTTCCTATCTAACTGATTGACCTCTGGAGGAGGTTGGTAAAGCAGATTATTAACTACCGCCCGAGATAGCCTCTGCCCCTTTGCCCCAAGTCTCCTCTGACTTTTGACTCAGAACATCAGTTCTGATGTGTTAGATCAAGGATTATATATTTTATATTCTAGGCAACATATACCATTTGATAATCTGTAAATGTGTTGGATGCAGGGGCGCCGTTTGCCGGCAGGCAAGGCAGGCAACTGCTTGGGGCCCCGGACCAGAAGGGCCCCCCCAAAGAAGGTAGATTAAATTGGTCCACAGCAACGACAACATGAAACCCCCCCTTAATTTACTGCAATGACATGTCGAGAACCTCCATGCATAGCGCGCTGTCAAAAGCTGCTTCATAATTTCAGTTTCGTAATCTCCGCTCTGCCGGGGCCCCCAGAGTGTCTTGCAGCACCACCGGTTGGATGCGAAATTAAAGACAGTTTTTCAATTTACGAGTTAAACACTGTACAGAAAGATATATCAGGTTGGCAAAAGTGTGTTCTCAGATGAGAGCAAAGATGGAGCTGGTGAACGATCATCATCAGAGCTCATTAGCTCCTAATAAGGGCCCTTGGTTTGAGGTGAAGTGGCTGCTTTAATGAAAACACCAGGGAAGTGTTATTATAATTTAGCATTATTAACAACATTACGTTTCATAAAGGGCTTTTTAGGGGCTGACTATGTGTGTGTGTGTTCAACAGGATGTTTAACTGGGTGGTGAAAGTGGTTCCCCAACTCCCGTTATCTGAAGGGACGGATAACGGTGTGAAAACATCTGCTCCCAGAGTGAAGAGCCCTCCACAGAAAAACGTAGAAGAGGATTCACAGAACAGGTTACCCTCTTTTACTACTAGCCTCTGTGTGTGGCTTAATAATAGCAATTGTCTATTTCTGCAACAATTAGTGAAATAATGTATCAGTCAATTGACGGAGAACTAATCACTAACTATTTTGATTATTGATGAAGCGTAGACAGTTATTTTTCCATACCAAAATTGTTGTCTGTGGAACACTCAAATTTGGAGATGTTCTGCTTTCTCTGTTTGATATCATATTAGATTAAACATCTTTTGGTTATTGACTGACAAAACAAGATATTTAAATTCATCACCTTAGACTTCGAGCAATTGGTTTCACTAATTTATAAGCCAAACAATTTCTCAATGTATCTACAAATGAAATGTGGGAGTTGCTACGCTTGTATGTTTGTATGTTTCTGTAAATATATTGTCATCTTACAAGTTTTTTTCCACCTCTACAGCCAGAACCACACTGGAGTTTTAGGCTGGCTGTCAAATGGCTTCGTCAGCGCCATGCCTCAGCCGACCGGCTCCCCTCGACTCAGCCGGTCCGACTCTGAAAGGGTGAGTGTGTAGATGTTTGGTCACGTGGGCATTTAGCATTGTCGTTATTCAATTAAAGATATATCTTTGTATCCTAATTCAAGGATCAGACTGATCAACTGTTTGCCAATGTTTGGCTTTTGTTAAAGGAACACTTCACCCCAAAAATAATTTGTCAATTAATTAATTATCTTGTATTACCTGAATTCTTGAAAAAGAAAATGTCTCGCATGCATCCACAGTACGAATAACACAAAGTATTGACAAGAAACTATCAGACACCTTGTGCTGTATGATGCAGGTCTCATCCATCCACTCTTTGCTCAACATGTATTTTTGCTAAAAAACATTTAAAA
This sequence comes from Notothenia rossii, assembly GCF_949606895.1. Classification (NCBI taxonomy): domain Eukaryota; kingdom Metazoa; phylum Chordata; class Actinopteri; order Perciformes; family Nototheniidae; genus Notothenia; species Notothenia rossii. The sequence goes on along the minus strand of NC_136903.1, from coordinate 27,776,062 downwards.
CACTTGAGCATAAACAACATTTGCACAGATAGGGAGCACACCTGATTAAGCAAAGTGTTTTAAATATTATGTTTTTTACTGAAATGCATGTGTTTGGGAAGACTTGGATTATATTGCCCAAAATGTGTGACAGATTTTGCAAATCTATATTTTGCAAATCTATATTTTGCAAATCTATATTTTTTCGACTTCTCAGTTTTGTAATACTTGATTCAGCTTTCTTCAATAATGTTAAGGTAAAACAGGGTGATGTTATTGAAATACAAATGGTTATTTTGCGCGTAAAGTATTTCTTTAAATGCCAGATGCCGGCCAGTCTTGCTCTTCATAACTGAGACAAAGTTCAAAACATTTGGGATAGAGTACACAGGCAACACTGCTTCACAACACTTCAAGTTTCACAACAAGTAGAACCGTAACAGTGATATAATTGTGATGGAGAGTGCAAATACATAAAGGAGGGAGATTCGCAGTGGAGCTTTTTGGCCTCCAAAATGTCTCATTCTCTATTTTTCTTTCTTTGCCATCCATCAGACGGGGGAAAGTGAAGAAAGGTACAGTATGATTCAATAAGAGTGCATTTGTATTGCTTAATACATTGTTCAAAGGGAAATATATTTGAGTTTTTTTTCTCCCAGGTCTGGAGTGATGGGCTGGGTCGCTCAGGGCCTGACAAAGGTGTTGCCTCAGCCTGATGAAAAGTATAAAGAGATTGAGGACACTCAGGAACACACTGAGGTGAGATCTTAAGTATTATTATTATTATTATTACATCAGTAGTGCCTGGAAAAATATATATATATATGATTTGCATTTGATTTATCTTTAATCATTTTCAATCTATACAGTACATGTTAATTTACCCAAGCAACAGGAAGCAAATCTTTGTCTTTAACTTTGCGACTCTTGACTTGAGCAACTTAGTATTGTCCCTGAGGCTTACACAGGAGGACTAAGCTTGTTAGGGAATTAACGGCCAGGTTAAACCCGTCCAATAACTTCACTGCATTTAACCAGTTTCACCTTGCCACAACCATTTTAACCTGAGAATTTCAGGTATGCACTGATACAAATCCAGACAACACTTGAATAATGTACAGATTTAAGAGGCCCTGTTATGCTCATTTTCAGGTTATATAATTGTATTTTGTTCCTCTACTGTGACATGTTTACATGCTTTAATGTTCAAAAAGGTATTTTCTTATGCTGCCTGTGCTGCAGCACGTCTTTTCACCCTCTGTCTGAAACCAGAGTCCAGTTTGCTCTGATTGGTTATCGGGTCGGTAATGTTTTGATTGGTCAAATGCTAAGAGATGTCTTGCCCCTAAGTCTATTACTTACAATATGTTGGAGCGCTTGCAAATAGATGCATGATTCTTACATAGTAATGTCACTAAACGCCCTCTGGTGTGGACTTAAGCCTTTGCTAGTTGCATGCACAACAATCTATATAATACACTGGAGCAGGGATGGGCAAATGGCGGCCCCCACCTCCTCTTTTTGCGGCTCTCCGATTAATTTATAAACAACGTAATTAATTTAAAAAAAAAAAATTTTTTTTTAAATGTTGTACTTGTAGCACTGATACCGTCCACTAGACTCCTAGTTACGTCGCGATAACATACAGGATTTCGCTCAGCAGCCAAATACCGCGAAATAATCTGTGACGCGTTTGTGTGTAGGCAAAGGCGAAGTCCCTCCCTTTCCAGGGGAGCTCCATGGGACCTCATTTCGGAAAAAGTATGTATTGAAGTCAATGGCGAGAGAAAGATTATCTCTCGATCCCGTTTGAATTGTGCCACGAATTACGCATATGATGTTTGTCAATTTAAAAGATAACTTTGCAAGTCAAAACAATTAAAATGTGTGGTAAAACTGTGAAGTAACACTTTTTTTGTGTGAAACCGCACAATTAACTACATCTCCCGTCTCGCACCAAACACCAAGATGGCCGTCACATTGGCACATTTCACTTCTTTCTTTCAGAATGAGGCGAAAAGTATTAAAAGAAGTGAAAATCACAACAAGTCTGGGCATGTTGGGAGCTGTACATACACACAAGGGGAGTTAGTCGGTTCCGTAAGAGCCAGCATGCGGGACCGGGATTCTGGGATTTGTAGTCTTTCTAGTTGCGTATTTTTCATGGTCTTATATTTCAACAGTTTTACGACAAACTGACTTTTTTGACGTGGAAATTATTTTTTAAGATTGACAAACATCATCACAATTCAAACGGGATCGAGAGATATATTTTCTCTCTCCATTGACTTCAATACATAATTTTTCCGAAATAAGGTCCCATGGAGCGGAAGTAGATGGGCGTGACTTCGCCTCTCTATTGTGTTTGTTTCCCGGGGAAACACTCACAATAAACATCGGCTGTTGTTATGCCTGCTGTGAATTTAAGTTACCGCTTGTAATTATGCCTTTACAAGCTTCAAAGTTGTATTTATCATCTGAATTTGGCGAAACAAGTTTAATATTCTAAAAACCAAGACTTTGTTATTTGAAATCAGATGAAAACCCTGCACTAGAGGAAAGGAAAACCCCCTAAAACCCCCCTTTCAGCTTTACCCATCAGGGCCCCACACGTGTAGCCCTCCTTGGCTGAACCTTTAGTCCACATGGGTACTGTGGGTATGGACATAAAAGCAGCCCATGTGGGACGTGAGGTTTATTGCTCCAATGAGCACCATCTGTAGCCCACCCTGATCCCAGTGGAGGCTCGCAGGAGGAGACATGTGTGGACGAACAGACAACCATTAACCTCTTTGGGGATCACATTGATATAATGGATATTAAGTTTAATAAATAATGCATATTCATTATATATATTAATCAAACAACGATGGGAATCTAATTCAGAGTCAAAATCAATTTAAAATAAGCAATTGATTAAGCATGATAATCAAAAACACATAGTTACAGATAAAAGAAGAGACAACAAAGACAGAAGCAAAATTCAAGCATATGAAAGTCACATTTCAATACAGAAACTTTAGTCAGTTTTGTAACCAGATCAATTAAAATGCATTCACTACTAACATTATCTTTAAATTATTATTTAAACTTTGAATTTAAACGCATTTAACAAGTGACATGTGTTCAGTGTTGAAGTCCAATATATTCCAAGCCCTAAGGTGCAGAAAACACAATGCCCTTTTTCCAATTTCTAAAGAAAGCATAAATAATATTGTGAGAAATCTTTGAAAACCGTATAACAATCCTCTGCTGGTCTGACTCAAAGCATTTTTGATCTATTTCATCCTAGATCTACGAGGCAGCAACAATGCCAGGTAAGTTTCTTAATTATTCGTGTACAAAAGTTATGTTTGAATTGATGAGAATTATCAGTAATTTACCATCCCTTCTGCTGAGCTGATCTCTGCTGTCTGATTTGTGCGTCTATCCTTCCAGATTTTGATCCCCTCCCTCACATTCCTGTGGTGGAGATGGAGTCAGAGGATGAAGAAGAGCCTGAGCCTCCTCAATTTCCTCCTAAGTGAGTACACACCACTTCTTGCTACACATCAACAGTGATTATACCGTCATCTTTACACGTTAAACATGCACACATCAGTACAGGTAGAGAAGAGAACTGTAAACGTGTAAGGAGTTGACCTTTGTCTTTTTTTCTTGCTGCAGCGTTGTGAACTGGATAAAGCAAATGGTCCCTCAACCCCTTATACTGCCCCCTGGTGCCGTACCCTTAGAACCATCAACCAAGTCCTCCCGCTCTTCTCTGGACAAAAGTACATGCACACATACAACACAAACATTTAAATACACACCAGTTGACACATGTACCCACAGCGCAAACCTCCACACACTGGCATGGACAGTCATAGCTTTCAACTTACTTTAGTAAAACATTCAAACTTTAAAGGGATAGTTTGGATTTGTAAGGCACTTATCCACATCGTTATCTACAGTACATGGCAGTTGGAAAAACAGAGACTACTGATACCAAAGCAAAGCAATGTAGTGCTGTGGAGGGGAGCAGCAGCAAAGGGTACTTTAGCCACTTAAAAGATGTCTTACACTATATTTAGAATGATTTCACCCTTGCCGTCAGACAGCCTTTCAGACGGTGAACTGAAAGTTGTTATCTAATCTATCTTCAAAGCGCAAGACAAAAACAGTCATTTTAGCCTGTTGAAAATGGAAGTATCTGGTCTACCGCTGGTCTTTAAGGTTAGTTTGGATTCACCCAAGTCAGACTATGACAGAAACAAACAAACATATCAAGACAAAAGCAGACCAACAACTTCTGTGTTCTGCCATATTAAATGACTGTTTTTATCAGTAGCAACCTTAAAAAGAGCAAAGAAGATAGCTTTAGTTCCTCATGTGTGTCTGACTACAAGGTTCACTTAAATTGAGGTTGATTTCTATACGTGTTTAAAATATGTTTAGCTACTGCCCCCATTTACAGCAGCAGATTGATAGCTTCAGTGCAGTAACTCCTGTCTGTTTCTCAACACTATGGTCATGCAGATCTCCATTTACTTTTAAATCCAAATACACTTAGGACATATTCTGACTTTATTGGATGGATACTTGTTTTTGTATACTGAACTTCATGTCTTTCTCTTCTTACCAGTCTTGTCTCCACCACCTGAGTCTCTCAGTGGAATCTCATTGGATGCTGATGGCAAGGCCCCAAGGTACGTTTTGATCCCCCACTGTCCTTTATGATCACTCTTTTTTCAAATGACAACATTAAAAATACAATTAACAATCTCCAAGGGAATATTTTAATCAATATTAAATGCATGACTGAGATTTCTACGCAAACAAATCTTACTGATGTTTTCCTTTTAATGACTTATTATAATGAAAGAGACTGTAAAGTTGCAGTACAGTAAAATGTGTGTCTAAAGTGCACACAGTTCATTAGTTTGTCTCTCCACAGTATGGTTGGCTGGTTCATGGCAGGCCTGGGCCTAAAGATCCCTCAGCCTGCCGTTCAAACCAAAGATGATGCTCAGGTAATTCTTTTAATATCAAACAAAATAACAGTTCTTTCTTCCTTCTCTTCTTCTGATTTTTCAGCATGTTAATCTTTCTATAAATGTTTTTGTGTTGCTTTCTCAGGGTGTAGCTGAAGTTTTAAAGAAAGGTAAGTTTAAGTTTTCTTCACTACTCATGTGTTTGCCCGCATGCCACAATTCACAGTTCAATGAAGTGGATCTCTACATAACATCATATATTCCAGAAAGCGTGTTAAGTAACTGGAGAATAATAACACACATCTCTTTAATAACATGGGGTGGTGTTTTATTGAAGGCTTCGGAATATAATTATTTCTCCATTTTGAGTAACTCTTCAGCACCTTTGATAATATTTGGAAAGTATTTTCTGTTGAAGCACCGTCTTGTTTTTCCCCCCATAGTTTTTGAAGAGGTGTTTTGGTCGGACGATCGGAGCTTAACTCAGTCCCTCTTCTCCTTCTGTTTCAGGGGGGAAGGCGCTCCGAGCCCCTTAAACAGCAGGAGGAGACGACTGGGGGACGCTCTGATCAACACACACACACATAGAGATACACACATGCAGACGCACACAAGCTGACATATTGTACTGTTGGGAGAGGGGGGAGCTACAGGTGCTTTGCAACGTGCAGCTCTGAAACCGGCAGCTGTAAAATACTACAAGAATATAAAGATATGTTCAACTCACCTTACTGTACTAGATACAGTTTCATATGAATGTATTCCAACATAATATGTGTGCACTGTTCTATAACTTAAAGGTGTTCTATATATTCTATAGCTTATACGATAAGCTTTTGTCTTAGGGCTTTTAGATGATACATTTGCACATTTTCTGTGTGACACAGAAACATTTAGCCATTTATTTGAAACAACTGCAAGTTTCATCCACAACATTTTGCAGAAAGAACATTTGTATGCGATTTTACTGTGCTTTAACCTATGGCAATTTACACTTTATATTCATGTTGCCATTTTCACATCCATCAAAAGAACAATAGCAGTTTAAAATAATGTTGTCCTGGTCATTAACTTAAGAGGATTTCAGCATCAAATGTTCAGTCTTCATTTCCCAATTCACAGTAATCTTGAAATAATTAAATGGCAGCTATGTTTATTAATGCTTGTGTTATTTGTGGGCAAAGTATAAACTCTATCTGTATTTATACTGATGATAGGATGTTTAGATGAAATCTAATAATACTTTAACTTAATTATATCCTACCCCATAAGAATCTGTTAATTATTGTACTCTTCAGTTTGGGTCTTGATCATGTAACAGTTTGAGTTAGCTTCCATTAAGGTCGCACAACACAAATGTAAGAGTAGGCCTATTTTGATCCACTTGATCAATTTATACAGTCTTGAACTGTGAAATTTGGCCTCGGGATGTGGTGTTGTTTCAGAAGATTTTACGTTATGAAATAAATGTTCACTGTCATGGAGAGAAGTAGAACACATTCATGTAATTACACACTGTACTGTAAGGATATACTGCAGGAGTAATAAAGATTCAATGTGAAATGTATTTGGTGGTCTTATCAATAACACCTTCCATTATCTCCATGCATCCTCTACACATAAAGATAAATTAAATCTGAATAAACTGCATTGCAAACCCTAAACCAAATCTCCAACACGACCCACAAATCAACGCTTGTCACCTTCCGTAGCTTCATCCAAACTCAGGCCTGACATGGTACTAGAAGACGTGGACTCAGACAACGAGGGGCCGCAGAAACGTAAAGATCCGGCCACAGTCGCAGCCCCTAACCCATCAGTGACTACATCATCAACAAACACACAGCAGACACAGTCCAAGCCCGAGTCTGAGCCTGATCCAGCACCTTCAGACAGCGGGACAAAATCTCAAGAAGATGCTGAGACCCAGACGGGCCGCTGGACGCCGTTCATTGAAAACATCAAGAAGGAGGCCGAAGGTGTAGCTATGGCAAGCATGGAGGAACGGTAAGAGGGGTGGAGAACAAGAGGGTGGGGGTGGGCAGAGATTAAGTCTTTCATTCTTTTTAAGTCAGATCCAAGGGGTGCAAATGCCCCCTATCGTATCAAATAATAACAAATAATTGGAAGTAAATTAACCCTTGTGAATCTATTTAAAAAAAGTTACTCTGATGTCCTCAAAGGTCAAAGTTATTTTTGTCATTCAAAAATAATAATATCAATTATTACAATAATGATATACACCACAAATAACTTAAGTAAAGTCCACAAAAATAGACAAAGTGTAGAGAGAAGACTCTACGTTACTGACATTTACATGCGGCCTGTGTTCAGTCTGCTGCAGGAGCGCTCAGAGATGGTGCTTATAGCTGAGGAGGTGGCAAGGACCACAGCTGAGAATGCCATTAGACAGATGGCCAATGAGTCCATCAAACTCTCCCTGGGGAGTCAAGACCTCCTGGATCAGGAGGACGAAGAGCTTGATGCTGAGTAAGAAGCTGTGCTCATTAGAGATTGGTGTGTTTTTTAATTTTGGCAATCATTGTGGGAAGTTATGTAACACTGCATGTTCACTGTGACCAGGTTGCAAGATCCACAAGAAGAGGAGAACGAAGTGGACCATCAAGGAACACAGTAAGAATTGAAATATGGAGTCTTCTCTGTCCTCAACCTCCTAGAAATCCCTTGTGTGATGAAACATGAGCGAGAGAACTCAGTGCATTTAGATCCTTGACTGAGGGAAAGTAGCAACACCATAATGGAAAATATACTTAGTAGAACAGCTGCGTCTGCATTCATTTGTAATTGTATGATATTACAGCCACATGGCATCTTTCAGAGCATAATTGAATCATTATGTTTGTATTTAATATGGTATAATATAAGCAGCATTTTAAAGTTGCATCGGGGACAAAGCTGATTTACATTTCCTTATACAAGCTTCTATGGGGTATGTTTTTCTAAAACGTGTGCGATGTGCAAAGTAACTAGGTTTCAAATATCAGATAAACAGGGCAACGTCCAAAATTGCCTTCCAAAGGTAGTTAATTAGAAGCATAAGTTAGCGTGATATGGAAAAAGTGCAGAAGCACAACAGGCCTACCTGCGCACTACAATAATAACGGTGATTTAGCTGTCGGACTCAAATCCCATGGGTTCTCGTTATCTGATCTTTGCCGCGCGCTACCTCAGCATCACACTACCGTGCCATAGCAACCCCGGCTTCGCTTGGCAACACTCTTACCCCCCCCCCCCCCCCCCCCCCCCCCCCCCCCCCCCCAAATCCCCTCTCAACGGTTCCCCCGGTAACAGTGTGCACCTGCTGCTGCGGTTTCACGTCTGGAGACGCAGGAAAATGATGGACGGAGATGTAATGGAAGATTTCTCATGTTGTTTTTCTAAAATCAGATAGTCTAGCTCGTGCTTTCGTTTCTCGTTGTTCCAGGACATTTATTTCGGCACTGTTATCGAATACCGCATGTGATAATTGACAGAGAAAGTGAGTATCTCGCGCTAACGTCGTTTTATGTAACACATTTGATAAGTTTTACCTATTATTTACCCTAATATAATTACTATCTTGGTTTAAAAAGACAATTAGCGCTTACATGCTTGTCTGTCAGGCTAACAACAGTAAACACTAACCACCGGCTAACATTGAGTAAAGTTAAAGCCTCCACATTTTTAGGTATTAATTGAAAAGTGGGCCAGTCTATGTAGATCATGTATTTGTGTTTTAATGGTTTCCGTTTTAACAATTATTTAGTTAATTATAGGAAAAAAGAGAATACAATTTAATTAATAAGCAGTAACATTATTATATAGCCTAACCATATAACCATCCTAATGTTAAAAAACCTCTGTGGACCTGGTTATGTGGAAATGTTATCTAAATGTGTTACATATGTCTGCTGCATACTTCAATGTATTTTAAACTGGCCAAAATGCAGCCATACAAATAGACGTAAGTTCTATCAACAAGTGTTAGTACTTTGGGGAATTTCGGTCTGTGTCAGGCCCGGTTCCAGAACAAAATGACCTAACACCCTCTAGGAGGGGTCACCTCCACTAGGGGAGTCCATGGGCATGCTCCTCCGGGAAGTTTTTTAAAATATTGAAGTTAAAACCATCAATCTGGTGCAGATAACAGTAGTAACATTATTATATAGCCTAACCATATAACCATCCTAATGTTAAAAAACGCCTGTGGACCTGGATACACATGTTATCTAAATGTGTTACATATGTCTGCTGCATACTTCAATGTATTTTAAACTGGCCCAAATTCAGCCAGACAAATAGACGTAAGTTCTATCAACAAGTGTTAGTACTTTGGGGAATTTCGGTCTGTGTCAGGCCCGGTTCCAGAACAAAATGACCTAACAGCGTCTAGGTGTGGTCACCTCCACTAGGGGAGTCCAGGGGCATGCTCCCTCGGGAAGATTTTTTAAATATTGAAGTTAAAACCATCAATCTGGTGCACTTTGAGAGCAACATGAAGAGATCTTTGTGCTCTTTGCTTGATTCATACCTTCCCAGTCCCTTATCACGTAGCCTATAAGAGCATGGCGCCAGTTGTTGTAGCCAGTTGTGAAGGCATCTGACTTAGCCTACTTGAACCGAAATGTCTACGTGCATAGCAGAAGATGGCATCTTTTTTACAGGAATATTCCGGCCAATCTCTGTTTTGAAACCATGAGCTGCAAAATGAGCACCTTACCCCACTGTACAGGCGAGTTGGGTACTTTTTTAAATATACCTGGGCAGGTTCTGTTTTGCCGAGGTCCTCTGGCACTTGCGGGCTGCCGAGGGGTGGCGGTGTTTGGGGCAACGAAGACAGCTGCGGCTGCTCCGCCTCCGTGGGCGAGCCAAGCAAAGCTGGCGAGTCGGGCGGGAGGACGTTAGTGTCACCGACAGTGGCCGCGGGTAACGTAATGTCCCCATGATCTGAACTGTTATTACCTGCAGTAGATGCAGTGTTACTGCTGGCGATAAGGGCTGGCTGTTTTAACAATTTTCTGATGTCCATCATTGACTGCTGTGTAAGCACCTTGCAGATGCAGATCTGTTCTTCTTCTTCTTCTTATTATTATTACTACTATTATTATTATTATTGTTATTATATATGTAATATTCTTCACTTTTCATTTTTTTCCCTTTTCATTTTTTTTTTTTTTTTACTTTTCATTTTTCAAATGAGGGTGTGCGTAATGACTCAACCTTATGCACCCCCGTAGAACCGGGCCTGCGTATGAAATATCTTGAAGTGCAAAATGTTCATCCTGTATTATGGTGGGCTTTCAGCTCAAAATGTCAGTTTTTTAAATCCTAGTTCATGAAATATCCAACTATTTTGTTACCTTTTGTGTCCTGCAGAAAGGAGCAGAGCATTTCTGAGGAGGCCGAGGAACCGACCATTAAGGAACCAGGTAGAACCAGGTTTTTTTTCTTCTTAAAATTGACAGTATAGTCCCCTCGAGGAAATATGATTGTTAAGAGTGACAAAAAGTATATAGCACGTTTAGTCTAAGCATAAACTTTCTATAATATTTCTATATTTTATTGAACCTTCACATCTTATTAACCACTCATCAAGGCAGATTTACGTATATTACTATAATAATATTACATCTAATGACATCTATCATTAAAAACTATTTAGAGCCAAAGGAGCAAGCGAAGCCACAGCGGTCGTCCCCCTCCCCACCTCCAAAACCTGAACCAGTTAAGATCCAAGAACCTGAGTCGGAGCCAGAGTCGGAGCCAGAGTCGGAGCCAGAGTCGGAGCCAGAGTCGGAGCCTGAACCAGAACCAAAGACAGAGACAGAGACAGAGACCCGGGAAGCCAACTCAGGAGCTGAGCCCATCACCCAGCAGCCGCAGAGGGCAAAAGAAGACGATCAAAGCAACAACGCTGACAACGCTGCTGAAAAAGTAATGTACACCTGGTGAACATGCACAGTGATAAATGTTTTACCTCATATACGACTGCAATACATGTAACTCAGTTATTTCTAAATATTGTTAAATCTTCTTGCTAATTTCCAATTTCATTCTGTTAATGTAATTCATGTTTTGAAGTATAACAGTTAAGGAAGGCTGAGATAAGGTTCCCTAAAGGGAAATACATTATTTTAAATATTTAGCCCCATGCTCATTCAAATGGGGAGCTATTATACACAGATGTGTGATTCTTTTTGATGCCATATGCCATATCCAATCTAAAGTGAAGCTCAACACTCCCCAGCCATTCATATGCTTTGTGTTTTCTTTTCTGCGGAAGGAGGAAGCTACTGAGGACTCCTGTGGTGGTACGTTCTGTCCTATTTTGTTGTTTCTTATTTTGATTTATACGTGACTTTGGCTAATTAGCAGTTTCATTCCGGCATGCCTGACTGGCTGGTTGTGCTGTGTTGAACTCACAAGCTGCTTATCTAACTGTTGTCTTAACTTCTCTACATCCGCATCCTTTAGTGTACATGTCGCCTGGTGTGTGTAGGCCATGATTACTATTCCTCTTCTCGTTTCTCGTTCATGACCTTTAGGGGAAACTAAAATGAAAACAAGGGGTAGAAAATATTCTCAAGCCAATAAAAAAACGATATCCTTTATTCAACTTAAAATAAATGGAAATGATATGACTGGTAAGTTAGAAGTTAGCAATAGTTAATTAAAAAAGGTAATTTTTTGTATCTATAATAAATCACATTATGTTCATTCCTTGTGCACTCAAACCCAGAAATGGAACACACCTGTTGCATTTGCTTTACAAATAATGTCTCTTGTCTTGCACAATCAGTCCATTCTTGTACAATTAAATAACAAGAACATCATTTATACAACCTTTATTTACCAAATAGCTGCATCTTACACATAACACAACAACATTAGACAGTAGGTACAACACAGAACTAAATATGTTTTATATGCAATAAAAACAGAAATATGTAGTTGTATTGTTGGTACATTTAAGTAATACAGCTTGCATGGACCACTTTATTTCTCCTTCATTTAAAAATAATTATAAGAGATAAAGGTGCTTGAGTGTAAAGCCTTAATGAAAACAAACAAAAACGTAAACTAAATACAAAAAAGATAAACCTTTCCTAGAAAACTGAAACTTTCAAAACTGACCTTGAAAATGTAAAAATAAAATAGAACCAAAAATTCCAAACCCATATTACAACCCTGATTCAGGAAAGACTACATTGCTGTTTGACTGTCTCTGAACTGTCTCCTCTACAGCTCCAGTCAGCTGTGATGCATTTAAGAGCTGCCTGATGCGCCTTCCTCAAACCTCCGAGTGCCTGGGCAACATCAACGCGTTCTTCAAAGAGAACGGCATCTCCATTCCCAAAATACCCCCCATGCCTAATCTACCCACCCAGCTCTCTGACGTTACCAACTACTTACCCTCCCTCCCCCCTGAGTTGCGCCAAGAGCTCTCCCAGATCCGACTGACCCAGGTCCCCCGAAATATCGCCCAGACTCTGACCGAGCTTTTGCCCAAAAACTCTGACGGTTCAGTGGGCCCAGATCTGTCCAGTATTTCCCAGGGCATTTCAAACATCCCGCAGAAGCTCTCCCAGATTCCCACGCGGGTGCAGCAGTACTTCCTCAACGTCCAGAACCGCCTCAACAGCCTTATGCCTCAAGATGCCTAAGAAACAACAACAACAGCAAAAACAGAAGCAAGACAAGAATCAGCATGACGTGGAACTGAACCGGCTCGTCCGGCCCTCCCCTCTCTCTCCTGCTCATCTCCGGTCCCGCTCCCCGTCTCCATCCTCCCTCAACGGCAGCACCCTCGAGTTGCCCAATGTGCCATCCTACCCGCGCCTGCCGCCAATCGTCAGCCCCCCCTCAAAGCAGCTCAACTCAGCGTCCTGCCAGCTCTCAGGTCTCTCTAACCCGGCGTTCTTCATAGAAGACGACTCAGACATTCCAGCAATAAGAGCTGCAGGTGAATCAGCAGAAAGTCACCTGTGCTCTATCATTAGATTCCTCGAAGATACCTAAACTCATCCATTATAAGTAAACTCATAATGTGTGGCAGGATTAGCATCTCTAAAACTGAAAAAACGTTTGATTGCTCGTAAACTTTATTTAAAATCATAGATAGTAAAATCATTTAAACAAAGCAGCAAAAATCATTATTACTGTAGCTTAGTTTTTAAAGATAAGTGCTAAGAAACTATTCCATTATGTCGACAGAGGAGTACACATTTTTTAAATATACACCATGGCTGCCCTCCATTTCTTGTTAAAGTTTGTAACAAACTATACATGTACAAGAGAGCATGTTGACACTTTTTTATATTTATTGAAGAAGACACAATTGTGCCAGTGTGCCATGAGCCTGATTAGCCAGACTCAATGTCTTACCAGGTGAGTAAGCTAGTCCTCTCGGCCTCCAGGACTGTTATACATGGCCTGGTTCTCAGGTAGATCCTTTTGAGTCAGGCCTAATTAGATCCAGGAAAATCTGCCTCTCTCTAACGTTGACCTGATTAGCCCAAATACACATGCACATTATTTGAGATGCCGTTCACTAATCAACAACAAACATGTTTTGTCTTTAAACCTCTCCAGAGAGCTCTAGCCTCAGCCTTCGGCCAGCTGTCAATGTAGAAGATGTCGACTCCGACCATGAGAGAGGAGGTGAAGGAGGAGCAGGAGGAGGTGGGGAGGGTCAGAGCCATGTCCCCCAAATCCTCGGCCCCCAGGACCCCAAAATCATGACCCTCACTGTCCCTGTGACCCCTTCAGGATGTCGCCAAAGGTGAGACATCTGGTTTTAACTTACACATGTTCACATATTAATATCATATGCCTATCATTTTGAAAGGCTGATTTTGGATATAAACAAGTACATGCATTATAATATGTTTCCCTCCCCTCATGCTTCTGATCCACAGCAAAGGAGACAAAGAGTAAGTAACTATCTTGTTGGTCTTAAACTGTTTTGTGTGTTTGAGAAGGATCTACTGCCCCCTACTGTCTGCTACAGTCTGTACATCAGTGTCCTGCAGAAACGACATGTGTGTGCTTCAGAACATCTGAAAGGCCTTTATTTGGCTCCAAGGTTGTGAAATCTATTCTGCACATCAACAACAGTTCTAGTTGCCAAAAGGTCACACACCATGAGACCAGCACAGTCTGTCATGTGAAACATTGTGAAACTATTATTGTTTGTTTCTCTTGTGATGTTCTTTTCACTTTTGCATGTCTTTATCGGATTGTTGCAAAAGTAAAATAGATGCACCACAATCTTGCACTCTGTCCACTACTTGTAGTCATGAATGGGCCTACCGAGCACAAAACACTCACAAACAGCGGATCAATTACAACAAACATACACAAAGAACTACATTTGATATGAGACACCTCAAAGAGTTTGGGTATCGAGAGGCCCATTGGCTCATATCCGTCCATGCAGTACTGTAGAGATGATACCTTCACTTGTCATCCACTTGCTATGCCTCTCACAAACCCCCCCCCCCCCCCCCCCATCCCTGTTTCTTAACATTTCCCCTTTCTCTACCCTGCTCTCATCTTCCGTATCAGCAGTGGGAGGAATCGTATATGGACTAAGATGTAAGATATTAACCCTTGTTAAACACTGCTTTAACTTATCTAGAGTCCATGTATTGTTTTATTTACACATGCTGTCCAGTCGATCATTTATTCATCTTTATTCATTCACCCATTCAAATGTGTCAGTCTTTGCTCATCTGCTCATTTAATCAGTATTTTCACTGCAAATTCATTAATAAATTATAAATAGCAGTAAGAAAGTAAACAGTAAGCATAATAGTCAGAAATCAAGCGTATTTGTAATAATGTCAAAAATAATTTACAAATACTATCATGCATGATGTAAAGTAGAGCCACATTACATTGAATTATGTTCTGATAATTTGAAACAATGATTTAACTAAAATACTCCTGTAAATGTAACAGTAGGACCCTTCACTCTCAAAGTGAAGATGATGATGAAGAAGGAAGCACCCACATCAGAGCCTGGCCCAGCCAGTCCAGCCTGCACAGCTCAGAAGACATGTGAGCGTTGCACACACACACACACACACACACACACACACACACACACACACACACACACACACACACACACACACACACACACACACACACACACACACACACACACACACACACACACACACACATCCATGCACGCACGCACGCACGCACGCACGCACGCACGCACACACACACACACAGTCAAACAGTCACACTGACACTGCTTACTACTAACTGACGTTTTGAGTTTTTGAATAAAGTGCTGACATGCAGTGTTGAATGGACAACAATACAAGTGTATTTATCTGTGTTTTCCTTAGAATGAGAGAGCGGCCAGCATCGTCGGCCAGTCAGACCAGTACGGTGGTGAACGAGCGTCTCCAGGAGCTGGTCCGGATGTTTAAAGACAGAACGGAGAAGGCGAAGGAGAAACTCATAGACCTGGACAGCTCTGATGAAGACAGCATCGTCCCCTGTGAGTCCCTGCCCTCTTCTCTCTTTCAACTTTAGTAACCCTCGGCTGATTTCAGTACAGCTCCAAACCTTGCATCCTTACACACAAATGTTTCTGAGACTATAGGGAGTGTAGGTAACCCTAACGCAAAGTTGGTGGGCAAAGCGTGCCCCCATGATTTATTTATTTACACCTTTTTAGCACACTTTAAAATATATTTTCCCTATATGAAACAAACAATGCAACATTTGCTAACAAAATGTAGTTTTATTTGTATTAATCAAAACCTAAGGGGTAAGAGATTAACATTGCTATAACTACATTTAAAATCATTTGAACATGCAGTCTTTCTGATGGTGCGATTAGTTATTTGATTGATTTGTTTCACAATGGGCTTCCTAAATGCACAACTTTCATATAAACCAAATGTTGGAGATTGATTATGTACATTTATATTATAAAATCATATATATAGTGTCATACTAGCTGGACAATTGCCTGTCACATGGAGCTTTTTTAAAGAGATCTAGGTAACATTAAACAAAGAAATCGTTTTTCATTATCTCACACATATTCTTTTTGTCCAGCCTGTTTCCGGCTGCTGGCCATGTGTATCCTCAATATACAACAGTACACTTTTAGAAATAAAGAAGTTGCGCAGATCTACATTTGGATGGTTGTGGGACAAAATCAGCAGTTTACAGTTGAAAAAGAGAAGTGTGACTGTGCACACTACATCTTTACAAGTTACTGAGTATTAATCGTTTCATTAAAAATGAGGGTGGAAGCACCCTAACATTAGGCAAAGTAAGAGTCACTTTAGGAAGTGTATAACATTACAACGGTTTCAAAAAAGAAAAAAACATGAGAAAGACAGTAAGCTACAAAGGTTTATAACAAGAAACTTTTAAAATATATTTTCTACAGTCACTTTGACTCACAGTTAATATTTTGTCTTTTGGCATAATGTAATGTTAAGCTGTGGAATAACCGGTAACAACTGAAGTGGTAGTTTCCAGCTTAAGCTATCATTCTTTTAGGAGCTGTGAGGCCAACTAACAGCAGGCACCTATAATGTGCACATAGCTCCAAAAAAGAGGTGTAATTCATATTCATATATGATACCTTTGATATGTTCATTCAAATTGACTGGTAAGATATTTGTTGATCAAGAACAAAACAATGGTGGTCCATCGGATCCATGTAGCGTAAAAGAAGTACAGTTACAGTTCCTTCATTCTGAAACTTTTTGGAGAAAATACGAATGTTCCAGATCTTATCTTATTATCTCTCTTACGAGTTCTTCTGACTTTCTCCCTCTCACCTCCCCTCAGCTCCTCCTCAGACTTCGACTGCTCAGCCTGAAGCTCAGCCAGTGGTCGGAGGAGAGAAGGAGGAAGAGGCAGGCCCCTCAGGAGGAAGAGGAGGAGGAGGAGTGGAGAGTGGAGTGGAGGAGCAGCAGTCTGGCCGCTGCTGCAAGGTGAAAGCTCCTCGGTGGATACTCGCTTGTGTGCACTACCGCTTCCCTGCCAGCATCGACCCTTTCACCAGTGAGAACCCAGCCGAGTCTCCCCCCGCTGCCCGAACACCACCCCGCTCTACACTAGAAGCTCCTTTACCCAACTCACAGACTAACACTTTTCAAAGTTCTGACATTTATTGAAATGAATTGAGCGGTTTACTGCTCATTATTAAAGATCTAAAGTGTTTTTAAGTGTGTTTATATGCAACCAGAGTGCAATGGCTTAGCGCTGTGGGGTTTGGGTAAAGATGAATCTACAGTCCAGTTACATGCACCTGTCTTCTCATCATCTGTCATTCACCCCTTCATCTTCCCTCTTTCCCTTCATTCGTAAGGACTTAAGGAGCTAGTTCATCCTCCACAACCAATTGTTCTACTTTGGCATAAAACGTAGTTCTGTATAATCCACATGTTGCTTTTTATCACAGATCCTATCCTGCTTGCTTTTACGGCTGTACCAAATTCCTTATTTTTGTAATTAACACAGTCTGAAGTTTCTGGAAATCTTTCCATCACAGCATTCAAATATCCTACACAAGCCACCTCTATTTCAACAGATAACATAAGTATGAATAGCTTCAGCGTAGCATCATCTTGATCTGCAACTGTGCAGAAAAACCCAGGAAATAAATACAATATATATATCGATTAAGAATTGAAATGTTTAACGTTATAAATTAAGCTTTTGTATTCATGCTCTTTTTCCATCACTCTTCTGTAGTTACTGGCATACCGTATGAGTACTGGTTGATTTCAGCCTCTCCTTAGACCCATCTCCCTCCCTCCCTTGTTCCTCTGCCTCTCTCCTCAGACTTGATGTACGTGCTGTGGATGTTTTTGGTCTCTTTTGCGTGGAACTGGAACGCTTGGTTCATCCCAGTGCGCTGGGCCTTCCCCTACCAGACCCCCGACAACATTTACTACTGGCTGCTGACCGACTACCTGTGTGACCTCATCTACATTCTGGACATGACCATCTTCCAGCCGCGCTTGCAGTTCGTCCGTGGAGGAGACATAGTGGTGAGGGGGACGCTGGGAACATGATAACATTTTATTTAACAGAATTGCTGATTGTTTTCGGAAACATCATGCCTTAATGGAACTTTAAAAAGATAAAATCTTTTTAACAAATTATTTCACTTTAAACTGAATTAAACCGAAAATCAGCTTAGACATATATTGTTTCAAAACAGTAATCTTAATAACTGTTGAAAAGCACAACAGTAATTACAAATACAATTTGATTAATTGCCAAGCCCTAGGAAACATTGTTTTATTGTGAACAAAAAAAAGAACACATAGCTAAGCTTTGTTTTTAAAGGAATTACAACGTGTGAGTATTGTTCATACCGGCAATCGTTCTGTTTTTTTATTACAGTGTGACAAAAAAGAGATGAGAAAGAATTACATGAAAACCAAACGCTTCAAGGTAAGTTACTTGAGTTGAAATAAAGTAGCATTTGAAGTGTTTTTTGCTTTACTTCATGTATTTAATTAGGTGCTACATTTCTATTTTTCAGTTTGACTTAGCCAGCCTTGTTCCCCTGGAGATCTTCTATTTTAAAACTGGCATCAACCCTCTGCTTCGTTTACCCCGGCTGCTGAAGGTGAGCTTTATTACTGCTTTAATAAACCACTAAGAATCCTTTCACATAAATGTACTACGCTACAAACAGCAGACACTGAGGATATCACATCTATTGTCAGTGGGGCATCAATACAAAGGAGAAGTTAACTTCCAGGGCTCTGTTTATCCGCTTTGAAAAATAGGAAGTCAATTATTCAGCTATCAATTTTCCAACTGTTAGAATGCCAATTTTGAAACTAACCATTGTTTCGCCTCCCCAGATAAACTCCTTCTTTGAGTTCAACGAGCGTCTAGAGGCCATCTTGACCAAAGCCTACATCTACAGGTCAGCTGCAGCATATCTCACTGCCCTTAAAGGAATCCTCTCTATATCTCTGTTGCTGTCACGGTGTCTTCCTTCCTTCTTTGAGATGAGCAAACAGATTTGAGATATTCTGTTTATTTAAATTCTTTGCTTTCTGTCTCCCAGGGTGATCCGCACCACCACCTACCTTCTCTACTGTCTCCACTGTAATGCCTGCCTGTACTACTGGGGCTCTGCCTACACAGGGCTGGGCTCCACACAGTGGGTGTACAACGGCAAAGGCAACAGGTCAGTGCCATTAACCCATTCACACACAGACTACACACACATAACTTTTTTTAATGACTATAGTAGTAAATGAATTCCATGATTATTAAAGTGTTCATATAAATATGTATATGTAATTTAATAATGTGACAAACATTGTAATTGAGACACAAACAAATCAATAAACTACAACCCTGTACTGCTACATAACATCTGCTCCTGGTGGCGAGCATCTTGTCAAGCTGCTCCACTCACCGCAGTAGCTGCAGAAGGTTTTTGGGACATTTCCAAAACATTTGAAAACTTTTAAATATTGATTGCAGAAATCAAATCATATGTGAAAATGTGGATGGTTTTTACCTGAATCAGTCACATATAGAATCCTCTTGGTCTATTCTAGTCCCATATGTTGGCATTTATTTAACATCTTATCAAGTTATAATTCTGAAGACATTATCTTTTCTCTGTCTCTGTGTAATGCCTCCCGTCGTTGTCTCTGCTCAGTTACATTCGCTGTTACTACTTTGCTGTGAAGACCCTGATCACCATTGGTGGTCTGCCGGACCCCACCACCCTGTTCGAGATTGTCTTTCAACTCATCAACTACTTTGTTGGAGTCTTTGCCTTCTCAATAATGATTGGACAGGTAGGCCGTTCACACATTTTTCAAGCCAACACAAACTCCATTGCGAGAGCGAATACAATGAAATACTTAATCTTCTTCCCTGTACTGTTAACTTTGCTTTTAAGTGCAGTGTTACCTACTGATAGGGCATGTTTGCTGCTTTTTCTATGTACTATCTTTCTACATTTTTTATTGATATTATTTTTCTACACCTTAAATTAAGGGGAGTTCTAGATCTTATGCATTCTTATCTGTTTATAAAAAAACAGAGACACTTGCCACAATTGCATGCCATTAACCTCTTTGTGCAAAATGGTGTTATGTTTGTCAGATGCGTGATGTGGTCGGCGCAGCCACTTCAGGTCAGACTTACTACCGCACATGTATGGACAACACCATTAAATACATGTCCTCATATCGCATCCCCAAAGACGTGCAGAACCGTGTCAAAACCTGGTACAACTACACCTGGCAATCACAAGGCATGCTGGGTAAGGAGAGCATGATCTGTGCACCTTCCTTCGTCTCTTATACACGTCACATTTCAGTCAATCTGTACCTCTCATTATCTGCCCTCCAGATGAGCAGGAGCTGCTGACTCAGCTGCCAGATAAAATGCGTCTGGACATTGCTATTGATGTCAACTACTCCATCGTCAGCAAAGTCGCTCTTTTTCAGGTAAAAACACATAAGATGAATACAGTACTCAATACAGTATATTCTTAAATCTACAATTCAGTAAGACAGACATGGTTTAGTTAGTATCTAATCTTGCTGTGAGACCAAGTTGTGCTGTATATAGTCGTAAAACGGCCCAAAAAGATGATACATTTGTAAATTAATAAAAATATAAATCTTTACAATTGTTCTTTTCATGTTTTTAAAACATATATATTTCTACATTTAATATTTTATCAATTTATGCATATATTTTACATCTTTTTATTTACTTTACATACTTTTTCCCCCCCATTTATGGCACTGTTATGACTCCATAGATAGTACACTTGTGATAAGGACAGCCACAAGAGATCACTGCTTTCTCTCTTTTCGTCCTCCATCTTGACAGGGTTGTGACAGACAGATGATCTTTGATATGCTGAAAAGCCTTCGCTCAGTTGTCTACCTGCCTGGGGATTATGTCTGCAAAAAGGTAGAACGCAAACTTATTTGTTTGTAGAAAGTGTATGTGGCAACTTTTCTTATCATTGTTGCCATGTGTATTGCTCTGTCCCTCTTATGATCTGCCTCTTCTTCTCTTTATATTGCTCAGGGGGAGGTGGGTCGTGAGATGTACATCATAAAGGCGGGGGAGGTGCAGGTGGTCGGGGGACCGGATGGAAGGACCGTGTTTGTCACCCTCAGAGCGGGATCAGTCTTCGGGGAGATCAGGTGAGGACATTTATCAAATCATTATTATGTACAGTTCTTGCCTATCTAAGCTGCCATCTCTGACAATCATGAAGTGTGATTTTTTTACTTTTGTTCTAAAACCTTTGGATGAAATTCATAAAATGTTATGTTAAAAAGTCCAACTGACCTATGGCAAAGTTAACAATATCGCTTTTTAACCATAGTTTCTGTGATTGGCAGTTTGCTTGCAGTGGGTGGGGGTAACCGGCGCACAGCAAATGTTATCGCTCATGGATTTGCCAACCTCTTCATCCTGGACAAGAAAGACCTGAATGAGATCCTGGTGCACTACCCAGAG
The DNA here is from genome assembly GCF_949606895.1 of Notothenia rossii. NCBI lineage: Eukaryota > Metazoa > Chordata > Actinopteri > Perciformes > Nototheniidae > Notothenia > Notothenia rossii. Next base: position 27,754,595 of record NC_136903.1, on the reverse strand, counting down.
TCCAAGAAACTGCTCCGCAAGAAGGCCAGGTTAAACATCAGTGCACCACACAGCAGCAATTATCATTATCTTGAAACCACAACAAAAAAATACTTGGCATACTGCTTTGTATCTGCCCTGTAGATATACTGGGGCCTCAGAAGTAGAGTTATCCAAGAGCTTTGTTGCTTTGTCTGCATGTATCACACCATTACTGATGTCTGTTGCTGTCTCAATCACAGGAAGATGCTTACCAAGGGAAAGAAACCTGAGCCCAAAGAAGAGCCTAAAGGTCCCCCTCAGGCCCCGGCAGCCCCTGTAAGACCGGAAACCCCCAAACTGCTGAGAGCAGCCCTGGAGATGGCAGAGAGATCCACAGGACTTAAAGGAGCTCTGGCTAAAGTCAAAGAGAAGACCAACAAGTCCAGTGTCTCATTACAGGTGAACATACACCGGAAACCAAAAGCAGATGTATGTTGCGTCTGTAGATGCATTGACCAAAAGAGGGCATTAGATAATGCCTTCTTTGTATATCAAACCAAATATTTTAGAAAACTCAAAAATGTATGGTGGTAACAAACTTTTATTTTTCAAATTTGACAATACAAATCTTCAAAGGCCGTCTCAATTTTGTCCCTCCTACTCTGAGCCAGAACTCTTCCCAAATATCTAACTATTCAATGTCATTCCTATCAATTTTATTTGTATTTTCTTTGAACACATATTTCATAAGATAATTCCTAATTTGCATATGGTTATCCAATATCCACATTTTCAGAAATCTTAATACAAAAATAATTGTCTTGACCTCTTCTCCTCCAGCCCTCCGTCTGCTCCTCCCTGCCTCCTCCATCTCCCTCCTGCAGCTCCGGCCCTGACAGAGACGAGGACACACCGTCACCTCTCTCCACCAGCTCTGCCACATTTCGCTCTGCCTCCCGTTGCTGCAACAACAACAACAACAACTCTGCGATGCCTCACTCTGCGTCACAGTGCCACAGCGATTCGGAGGAAATGCTCACAATGGACCAAGGAGAGGAGAGTGTGAGCGAAACTGAAGGGAACGAGGGTAGGAAGAGGAAAGAAAAAAAGTTGTGATAATTATTTAAAGGACAACGCAAGAACTGGATAACAATCCTGAATAGGAGAGGGGAAATTGGTGTGATGGAAATAGACATCGCTTTAAAGGGGCCCTATCATGCATTTATGAGCTCTGGTTTCAGGCAGAGGGTGAAAAGAGGTGCTGCAACACAGGCAGTGTGATGAAAATAAAGAGCTTTTTGAACATTAAAGTGTGGAGACATGTCACACTAGAGACACTAAATACACATATCAATCTGAAAATGAGTGAAATATGGCCCCTTCAAAGGGAAAAATAGAGGAATATATGACATAAACTGACAGGATGGCGGTAATAAAGAGTAACTGTCACGTCTTGATGTCAGCCTGATCTGATAGTGGGAGTTGTGTGGGACAAAAATATTAAGATAATTCTGTATTCTTCTCTGACCTACTAATCCAATGTGTACAGTTTAGACTTGTTGCCTGCTATATTTTGACTTTTGTGTCAAATGTCATCGACCCTGATTCTCTATTAGTTGCTTTTGCTTTTGTTTTTTATCAACCTCCACACACTGTGTTCATATGTATTCTTGTCATTATAAGATCACCAAACGTAGGAGCAAGCCTTCCCCACCTCTTCAGACTTAAAGCACATTTTCATAATCTTCTCTGAGTTTACAGTACAGACTTCAATGTAGCTATTCTTTTACTTCTTGCTACATCTTGTCTTTCTGATACAAATGTTTTTGCTGTTGTTGTTCACTGACTGTTCACAGATTATTTTGTAAACTTGAAAGAACAATCTGCCTTATCTGTGTTGTTATTTACATTTGTGTTGTATTGTGTGAGTAGCTTGCACTGCTGATGTTTTCACAAGTTGGTTTGAACAGCAGAGACCTAGTGAAACTGTATTTCAGGTTTTAACATGATCATCATGGTTTTATTGTTTATTTTGTACAATATTGTAAATATATTTGTTTTTGGAAATGTAGCTGAATCACATTTCAATGTAAATTCACTGCAGTGTCACAACCATACAACATGTACATACATGTAGATTCTGATAATAGTAAATGTTTAATCTGTATAGCACACATTTCTTTGTGTGATTGTTAAGTTATTGATAGAGCCTCAGGAATGGGGCCGTAAACCAGCTAACCATACTGCCAGACAATCTGTAGAAAGAATTATAAATGTTGTATAAATGTATTGTGTGTGTGTGTGTGTGTGTGTGTGTGTGTGTGTGTGTGTGTGTGTGTGTGTGTGTGTGTGTGTGTGTGTGTGTGTGTGTGTGTGTGTGTGTGTGTGTGTGTGTGTGTGTGTGTGTGTGTGTGTGTGTGTGTGTGTGTGTGTGTGTGTGTGTGTGTGTGTGTGTGTGTGTGTGTGTGTGTGTGTGTGTGTGTGTGTGTGTGTGTGTGTGTGTGTGCGCGCGCGTGGGGTGAGAGACGAGTGCATAATGGACTCAAATGAGTGTATGATAATGCCCTTGATTTTGTCACTGATGTTTCCCTGTCTTTTGTGAATAAATGACCTGTTTCTGCATATTTGGTCTGAGTTTTTCTGTAAATACTTGCAATGACCATCGAACATAGTAACCCACCAAGTTGTGGTATATAACTATGTTCATTTAATCAAATAATACTGTACTAAAGTAACATTTTGACCCACTTGTAACATCTATTTTGTTTATACTCCTACTTCACTACATCTCAGATGGAAACATTTAACTTTAATTCCACAACATTTAGTTTATAACTAGCTGCTTGACATGTTTAATTATTAATACAAAGCTATATCTATATATTCATTATGAGGAGGCAACTTTTACTTACCGTTTGCCTACTTAAAATCGTGTAGTATAATTGTATGTTCATACTTTTGAATGCAGGAAAACATTTTCTACACTGTGGAAGTACTGCTTTCACTTTAGTAAACATGTTAGTACTTCTCCCACCCTTGTAATTTGTGTATGTATATTATTAATTGATTTGCAATGATGTGCCATTAAACGGTTTCAGAACGACCACAGTGGAAACTCCAGTGCCATTTATCTAGGTCAAAACATACTGACTAACTGACTTTATGGAGGTGAAAAGGTCAGCTAAAGGAGAGCTAAACTCATTATACCCACAAGGCCCCGCCCCCTCTGACGTCAGTGTTTTCCCTCGCTCAGCTGATCCCAGTCAGACCGCCTACGGAAATGTTGTACAGTGCAGGATAAAGTAGCTTAGTGACATGCCAGCATGCAACACATACCTCTGTTGGCTTCCATTGATCTGGTAATATTACTGCTCAGTTTCCGGATACATTTAACGGTTTATAATATACGCATGAGCTATTAGCATAAACGCTAGCATTGGTAATTACTTTTGCAGCTAGCTAGCATCAGTGAGAGCCAACTGAGCCCCTCGTGATGGTGCGGACTTGTTTATACTAACAGAGGAGAAGCTGAGATGGAAGACTGCAATGGGGAGGACATTATAGCAACACCTGAGCTACCTCTGGAGGTGAGTTCATGTACTAGTAGACATAAATAAGAAGATGCAACAGACTCTTCTGTTTATTTAAACATTCATAACAGTTTATGCTAGGCTGAATCTCAGAATAAAAAAAGGTTTTAATGTATGAATTATTATATTTTACTTCATTTAAGAACTGGGGTTCAAGGAATATATCACGAAAATATCTCAAAAAAGAAAATGTCATTATTTTGTATTGTCAATCTGTAATATACAAATACATAAATGTAATAATGAAGGAAGTCTGTATGCTTTTAACAGGTTTTATATAATGTAACTGTCTGTCACGTTTGTCTATTGTTTTCTGAAGTATGAAAATACAATGAAGAAAAAGGAAGTCCCAATGGCCCCTCCAAGGGATACGGGTTAAAATGCTGATTTAAAAGGCTAAAATGATCATACACTTCTAGAATTTTAATATAATATAGTTATGACTCTCATGTCCCTATAAAGAACATACATGTGAAATATCTGCTATGTTGAAATGACAGAAAATGTGCTTTGCTGGCTCCCAACAAGCCAAGGTTTACATTTTCACAGAACCTCACTCAAACAGGCTGTATGCATGGGGTTTTGTAATAAAGGCCTCAGTGCCCTGTCCCTGGCAGAGGCCATAAGTCAATTCCCGGGTCTCAGTAGAGCAGAAGTCCTTTGCTGGTGGATTAGGACGTGTTATGACATTGCTATTCTTGTCAAATGACATTATGTCATTCAGTCATGCAATATGCTGTCTTTTGAGGGAATACATACTGTCGGGTGACCCTGGGGTGGATTTCCTCTTCCAGCATTAACACATTTGAATGTAATCTAACGTTGTATTCCTGTCCTCAGATCATAGTTTACATCCAGAGCTTTCTTCACGCTTCAGACAGGAAGGATGCCTCGCTGGTCTGCCGCAGCTGGTACTACGCCAGTCAAGACTTCCACTTTCAGGTAATTAGCTTCAGGGAATAAAGTGTGATGAATCGGTATTGTACATTCTTAAAAAACAGGGTGTTAACTATTTGAAAAGTGACTGTAGAAGGATCTGCATGACTCATGAGTGTGTAAAGCTTTGGGGCAAAGTAAACTCCATGCCTCTTCTCTGTTTCTCTCTGTGCAGAAGAACCTCACCTTCAGCTTCCCGGCTTCAGCCTCGTCCCTGGAGCTGATCAAGGGTCTGGGCAGGAAGTCCCGCTGCAGTCTGATTATCAAACAGCTCGATGGGTTCAGCATGTCCAGGTCACTGCTCCAGGAGGTACAGTATGCTCACATGATTAAAAAAGTCTTTACTCGTTAGTATGTGTGCAGGTGTTAACTGAAGAACACCTGCAGCTTCCGTATTAACCGAAAATAAGTCGCTCTTAATGGTCAAGAGAAAATGTCCCCCGAATCCAAAAAGTGGAAGTTCCTTAACCTGCATACTTTCTAATACTTAGCAGGAAGCAATGTATCTGGTTGTATAGAAGTCTATGAGAGAATGACCCTTCTTCTAGCTTCCTTTATTGACTCGGTAACATTTTGATGGCTTCAATTGTTAGTTTCAAGTGTTCTTTATTACATCCTGATGACCATTAATAAATTAAGGTCCCATTTGCAGTAAAGTAGATTTTTTTTGGCATTCAGTTTTTACTTTACTCTATCCTCTTGTCACATTTGTAGTTGAAAATAGACAAGATGACCACGGGCCAAGATGCGTTACTGGAGGGTTCAAAATGACCCAACAATTGGGTGGAGTCACTGTGACTAAGGCCAAAGGAGAATAATTGGGAGCAGATTTGGATGGATGAAATATATAATTGCTGAGTATTTCTAATAGGATGTGTTAAGACAAGTCATCCTTCTCTACTAAAACAGTAGCTTTTGTTTTGGGAACTTTATTGCTGTTGTCATGTGAACCCTGATAGCACTAGCGTTGTATTTTCACTTAAAATGATCACACGATTTGTCGTAGGTCCAGACATTTTCCCTACCTCGAGGGCTTATGTGAGAGCCATTTAAAAAAAGACTGAGCAAACCAAAGTTGTTTGGATTGTATTCATCCTGCACATCATCTGGCTAAAAATGCTCAAAGGCTCACATTGCAGTCAGCCAGAAATATGATTTTAAACCTGCTTTATCTTGAGTGTTTGCATTGTATCACTCTAATCATTTTGATTACCCATCAAACTCCCATAAAAAGGTCCTATCCAGCAGATAGTAAATTCAACTCTGTTCTCTTGCCACGCTTGTCTCTTCGTTCCAAAGCCCCAACCTGTTTCTTTTTTCTTTCTTATGTGATTGTCTTTGCCTTTCCCCCCCCTTCAGGTGGGTTTGTGTTTGGGCTCTAAGCTGGAGAGCTTGGCCCTGCCCGGCAGCAGTATAACAGAGGCCTCTCTGCTGAGCCTCCTCCCCCGCCTCACCTCCCTCCGCAGGCTGGACCTCAGGGGTCTGGACAGCCTCTTCATGTCTGGGGCTTTCCTCTCCAGAGAGGAGCACAGACACCAGGTATTATATACTCTATTCTCTAAATGTGGCATTCTTTTTTTCTGTAAAATGTGTCTGTGCTTTGGCCTATATTTGATAAAACAGCTAAAGAGAAATGAAGGAAGACAGAAGGAAATTAAATGTGGCTAAGGGCTGTGGGTTGGATTCGAACCCTGTCCGTTTGCCTTTTTTTTAGGGGGACCCAAACGTATACAGCAACAGTAAGGCTTTAATGAAGTAATGATGCATTAGTTTAAAGTCAAGCTAATCAAATATGTAAGAAGAAGCCTCGCCCCGCCGCCTCTCGCTGCCATATCGCCTTTGATTCGACCCGTATCGAGGGGGAAGAAGGAAGAGATAAACTATTGGGTTGTACCACTTTATTTAGAGTTGATATCAGAGTTGAGCTTATGTTTCGATGCTGATTATTTAACATATTATTTTGCAGTCTGGTCTCAAGAATGTCCATGATCTAGTATTGATTGCTTTATTAAGAATAATTCAGTAACTAATATTTCCTCATTTGTTATTTTCTTACACATCCCTTGGCAAATATTCAGGACTTCATGTCAGTTGCCACCCGCAGTTGTGTTGTTTTCACATCTTTCTGCTGCACAATCTTGACCAAGCATCTCTTTATGTTATTACATTGCTTAGTTTTAGTGCTACATTGCCCAGCTTTACTTACTTACTGGTTAATTAAATGGAATGGTTATTTACTGCAGAATGTAGGTCACTATCCAGCCCCCATGAAACTACACTGTGTAGAGGAAGTGTGGCAGCACCATCTGGCATGCAGTGTTAGTCAGTTAACCAACCTATTTACTGTACATGGAAGAAGAAAGTTTACCAATAGAAGAAAAGCCCTGTGGTGTGAAGATGAAAATGACATGTAAATATTGCAGCCAATTTGGAATCTGCACTGACTGAACCCTCTGTAGCAAAGATACAGCAGCTAGCCACTGCTAGCCTTAGCTAAACCTTAATCTAATCACATTAATAAAAACAAATATTTTGAATAACCAACATCTTGGTATCTCAGTGTTTTATTCCACATAGCTAAATAAGACACATGCTAAATGTTGTCATGGTGAAGATAAATCCCCAACCTAGCTTCTGCTAAAGCTAGCTTAGCTAAATTACAGCTACTGCCATGTTAGCTTTTTAATCTAGTGGAATTACTGACATGTTTTTGTGGTTAAGCTACTTTAAATCACATGTTTAAGTATACTAAATTATAAACTAATACAATTATATTATGTTTAATAACAAATAGCAAATAAAGTAATTTATTTTGTATAAAATATGTGAGTCAGCAAACTAAACCTTTTTTGTGGATTTTTTTCTGCTCTCTGTCTTTGAAGCAGTATTAGGTTTTGATTTCTCCTACATTTTGGCCTGTGTAGCTCTGCTAGTGTTAGTCTCTCTGTAGAGAGTAGTGCGCTGAGGAATAAGAACATCTGCAGTGATTATAATTGCAATCAGGGTGACTAACAGATGGGTGTTTCCCCTCAGTAAAAGTTGATAAATGTAACCTTTCATTACTAATTGTAAACGTAGTAAGGCTTTCAGGTCAAACTCCATCTTGTTGTTCCAGGTGAGGTCAGCTCTGTCTGGTCTGGAGGAGCTGGACCTGTCCGACCTGCGCTACCTCTCCGACCTCACCTTCAACCGGCTCACCAGCTGTACCCCTGGCCTACGCCGCCTCTCGCTGGCCGGCTGCCATATCGCCTTTGAGTTCGACCCGTATCAAGGGTGCCCAGCAGGGGCTGTTAAGGATTCGTCAGCACTGCTGTCACTGAGGAACTTGAAGAGGTTGGTAACGGAGCAGAGATGGACTCTCGTAGCTTTGGACCTCAGCAGAACCTCCATCACACCCGATTCACTACGCACTGTTGCACAGGTGGGATTACCTCCAGGCCCTGCTGCAGCTTCTCTATTACTTGAGTGGTCCTTACATTCTTTGACAATAAAACGTTTTAACAGCTTCGCCTCATAGATAACACCTTTTTGTAATAATTTTTTAACACTTTATATTCCTTCTGTTTCAGGTTCCAGATTTGGTCTTAGAGGAACTGCGTCTGCACGGCTGTAAGGAGCTGACTGATTACTCAATGGAAGTTCTGGTGAAGCACCAGCCGAGCCTCCAGAGGCTGGACATCAGTGCCTGCACGGAGCTGACCAGCAGGTCTGTGGACGCCGTAGCTCAGGGCCTGAAGGCACTGACACAGCTCTCTCTGTCCCGCGACTGGAGGATCACTGAAAAAGGTGTAAATTATGTATTTTTTACCAGGAATAAACTCACTAATAGTCAAGGAAGAAAATATTCTTACATATTAACAGAAAAATACAAATACGTTTACGTTCCTTTCTGTTAACAACAATTAAATTGATTTGTTATTTCAATGTAAAAATGTATGATAAGTATTTATAAGACTAAATAAGTCCGTATTTGCTGAGTTAGGTGTGAAAATATGGTTGCTCTACAAACTGTTTTCCCCTCAGCTAAGCCTCCATGCACATCAACTACCCTAGAATTTCGTCTGTTGGAAAATCTTTTACAAAGAGATAATTTTGTGTCGGCACAGGCCTCGCTGAATTACTGTCAGTGTCCTCCCTGAGGAGTCTGGACCTGTCTGAGTGTCTGCACGTCAGCGGGACAGAGATAGTGAAAGGCCTGACAGGATGCACCACTGCCCGAGCACAGCTGGACACACTGAGCCTCAAGAGCTGCACCTACATACGGGTCAGTCAGTGGGCAGTGACAGCATGAGGCTGTATTTCTCTGTGTTTTAACATGTAAGTCTGTCATTTACAAATAATGTTATCTCTGTCTCTGTCTTCAGGATTTTGCAGTTTTCTCTCTCACACAGCTTCTGGGGAATACCCTCCGTGAGCTGGACTTGACATTGTGTGTTAATGTGACTGACCTGTCTGTGCGAGCTATAGCCACTTACCTGCAGGGGCTGGTGGTTCTGCGGCTGGGCTTGTGTAAAGAAATCACAGATTGGGGTCTGCTGGGGATGGTGGAAGCAACCAAATGTGAGCCTGACCAGGAGACGGTAAGAAGTACATGTTAGAAAATTGTGGGTTTATATACGGTTAGCTTCTCCAAAATGTCTCAATCATTAAATTACACTTTACATTTTCCAAACTATGCCTTTTTAATTGTTTTTTCTCAACAGGCAGAAAAGGGTCCGAGATTCACCCGGACTTTCGGCAACATGGGTTTCTTCCAGCCTCCGCGTTTACCCTTTGAGGAGAAACCCAAGCTGGTGACGCAGAATGACCTGCAGCAGTTCAAGCAGCAAGCTGGAGCGTCTCTGTTAGCTCTGAACAGGTTGCAGGAGCTGGACCTCTCCGCCTGCCCCAAGCTCACCGACAGCAGCATCACCCAGGTGGGGGGCGGAGGAGAGCCAAAGGTTTTAGTTTGGTGCAGGAATGCAGGAGATAATACTGTCTCTCCTCTCCTCAGGTGCTGCGTTACCCAGACCTGCGTCGCCTGTCGCTCTCCATGCTGCCGGAGATCACGGACGCCAGCTTGGCCTCGGTGGCCTGCCACTGCCGCAGCCTCACCAGCCTGGCCCTGAGCCACTGCCCTGGCATCAGCGACCGCGGAGTGGCTCAAGCTGCACCGTACCTCCACCGGCTGCAGCACCTCTACCTCTCCGGCTGCAGCAACATCACTGACAGGTGAGCGGCACCAAACTCTATGTGTGTCTGTTTCCCCTTAAATAATAAGACAGTCCAATTGCAATACCAATGATGTGCAATATGTGCAATATATATACATATGCCGTTAATAACTGTGCAATATGTACCTGACTGGTATATCTCAGAACTAATACTGGATGTGTACTTTGCAAATTGTGTAATCTTTATTTTGTATCTTTAATATTTTTTAATGCATGCTCCTTGGATAATATTAAGCTTCCTTTGGCTCTTTTCTTGATGCAAATGTCCCCTCTGTGGGACGATTAAAGGTATTCTGATTCTCCATCCATCCATCCATCTTCTCCCGCTTATCCGTGGTCGGGTCGCGGAGGTAGCAGTTCCAGTATTCTGATTCTCATTCCATCCTCATGTTGAAAACAGATATTTTTCCTTTTACCTGTAGTTCTGTTTATCAAATGATATACGTATGTATTCTAGGTTTCAGAGTGTTCTGGGTGCATTTACTCACATGTCAATGTTGTCTTCTTCAGCTGAGCTTTAACGTTAGCTGTCTAAATAGATGCACGCTTCCTGATGGTGATACAGTTTGGTTAGTAGAGAGAAAATAGTTCCTAAATGAAACTGCTCACAACAACGTATGTGGGTTATTTTGAGTAACCGGGTCATGGTTTCTGAAAAAAACACCCCAAAACGTTTTGGCGCTTTGAGAACCACACGCAAGGGCCATCTAGTTCCATTATATTGAAGAGAAGTTAGACAAACATCCGATGTCTCTATCTTGATTGATAAACCAGGCTTTAGTGAAGATATGAAGTTTGTATTTTGAAGGATTGCTTCCTGATCTCTTGACCTTTGCTCCTGCAGGTCTCTGTTCCTCCTGCTGCAGCACTGTGACCGTCTGCAAACACTCGACATCTCAAGGTGCAAAAACATCTCCCCAACAACGGTGGACCTCCTTCAATCCAGGCTGCCCTTCTTGGAGAATGTCCACCACAAATTCATAGGTGGGGCTGATATATCCCTTACATTCTGACTGACTGAATGTCCTGGAAGACCACTTGTCTTTTTTCAGAGACAAAAACCTGCTGACCAAAGACTGCTCCATGAGTTTTGCACATTTGAGCAATTTGCACAAGAGCTGTGTGTGTGTGTGTGTGTGTGTGTGTGTGTGTGTGTGTGTGTGTGTGTGTGTGTGTGTGTGTGTGTGTGTGTGTGTGTGTGTGTGTGTGTGTGTGTGTGTGTGTGTGTGTGTGTGTGTGTGTGTGTGTGTGTGTGTGTGTGTGTGTGTGTGTGTGTGTGTGTGTGTGTGTGTGTGTGTGTGTGTGTGTGTGTGTGTGTGTGTGTGTCTTCAGTGTGAGAGAGGTACCTCTAATGTGGAAATACTAACATTTGTTGCTCTGCGTGGCGTCAAAAAGAACTAGACACGGTGGAGAAAACTGACTGAAAACATACTTCCCTCTACATGGATCTGTTAAAACCAAGAGAAACCCTGTAGACTGAGACGCAGCTGCCACAGTTTGAAGGAAATATGCTCACAATAAATCATATTTTGCTTTTTGTTTTAATTGTCTTGCAGAAACAAGGTCCTGTTATCGTAAAAAGTAACTCAGAAAGACTTGCATAGCTGAAGGTAAGGTAGGAACAAATATATAAAAGCTATCCCATAAGAAATCATTTTGTTGAGATTTAAAGCACATTTTTTATATAAAAATGTAATTTATATATTTCATATTTTAAATTCTTACACTTTACATTGCTCCTTTTGCTTAACATGAGCACATTTATGTTGTTTTGAGCAGCTGAAGAAGGTATTTTTAAAGCTCACACTGTAAGGTGTTTTTCATTTTCTTGATCATTTATTTATAACAAAACAGGAGAATAATTCTTTCTTAAAATAACGTATCTGTGTTGCTAAAGTAGGAGGAAAGATTGATATGAAGTGAAATAGGTGTCCTTAAATATTTTCAACTTTTAGACCAGAATTAAGGCCAATAACTTATTTAGGATGGTCTCTTCTGAAATGGCTTTCCTTAAAGGTCCCATGTCATGGTCATTTCTACTGATCATAATTCCATTGTTGAGGTCTACTAGAATAGATTCACGTTGTTCAATGTTCCAAACTCACATTGGTTTCTCATACAGCATCTCTGTATAGTATGTGTATTCACTCTCTGTCCTACACAGCTTGTTGGAGTTCCTCCCCCCCCCTCCCTCTGTGCTCTGATGTGTGTTTGTGTCACAATGGCGTTTGTTAGCAACCAGAATATGCCACCAGTAATGACAAAGCTGCGTGGGGTCTGGGGGCCGTGTTGGTGGGACGTTGCGGGGCTCGCTGCTCTGCCTTTTGAGGCTCGAGGAGCGGCCAGTGTGAGCTGGATTACTGGTGTTGTTTCCTGATTGCTGCGTGGGGTCTGCGAGACACCGCGGAATTCAGCCTGAAAACAAACACAGACACACACTCACAGCCAGGCGGAGCCGCGGCTGTGAAAAGGTGTGTGTGTGTGTGTGTGTGTGTGTGTGTGTGTGTGTGTGTGTGTGTGTGTGTGTGTGTGTGTGTGTGTGTGTGTGTGTGTGTGTGTGTGTGTGTGTGTGTGTGTGTGTGTGTGTGTGTGTGTGTGTGTGTGTGTGTGTGTGTGTGTGTGTGTGTGTGTGTGTGTGTGTGTGTGTGTGTGTGTGTGTGTGTGTGTGTGTGTGTAGCTGGAATTGGTCCATTTGGACCTGGGTGTGGTCACTTTACTATACTCAGGAAGCAAACAATGGAAAAAGAGAAATCTCCAACGAGGCGTTCTGGGGCAGCACAGACAGAGTTTTACTCCCTACAGGGTGTACTTTGAGGGTTTTGACTCTGCACACCGTTTACATGCATAAAAAGCAACATAACACACAAGGGGACGGGTAATAACCGGAAAAGCATGACATGGGACCTTTAACATGTCAGCAGTGCTTACAGCCTCCATATAAAATAAAGTTAAATGTATTAAGGTTACTCTGACAACTGCCCGTTTATCTGAGGTAATAAGCATGAAGTCTTTATTATTTTCTAATGAAAATCTGGACATTAACTGTGATAACTGGATACTAAAAGCTTACCAGCAGTTCATCCCTTTATAGTGTGCTATGTTGTATAATGTTGTACTGTTGTAACACTGTCTGCTGCACTATGCCCGAGGAGGAATTATAGACTGTAAAGATGAGAAATAAACATTTTTTTAATAAACTATCAGCATAGTAGTCAACTGTTGGCTATTATGCGATGACTAAAACACAAACACATGCTTGTTTTATTTTCATAAATCAAACTGTTTATTTCAAAGTGTGTGATTCAAAGTGGATATTTGTTACAGAGTGCCAGTTTGCACTGCAGAGGAAAAGTGATGGTGCGAAACAAACAAACAAACCTGTGTCAGTTATTGAGAAGCCACTGAGTGTTGCTGAGTCAGAGTGCAGCACATTGTGATAGGCATGTCGCCTCCATCATATTAGTACCTTTTATAAAATCTTTCCATTTCAGGATCTGATCCAACATTTAAAAAAAATCCTACACAGGAACACTTATTGTATTCTGTATCATACAGATATAGTTTGATAAGCTTTGTGTCTCTCTTTGTAAAACTTGATATGTTAAGTCAGCATGGTACCTAAGGCAGATCTGCATCACTATAACACATCTAATAAAAGTCGTACAGATCATCTCGGATCCACAGCTTCTGGGAACCGTACCAAAACCCATTTAAGCAACACATTGTCCCACACCTACACATACTGTACTTGTCTTTCTTATGTTGGAAATGAGTAATGTATACCACATCGTGAAAAAGCACTGTCCAAATTCCTGCTCATTCAAAAACATGAGCACAGCCAGCATTTAGAGACACAGCGTCTATCGTCTCGACCAATAAAAACCACCCTCGCACACAGGAGCATTCCATGTACCATACATCGTTTAAGATATATTTAGAGATATAAAATGATAACAAAACTAAATCATAGTACCATTAATTGAGTGGCTGAAGAAGAAGGATTTCATTTTTCTGAGGAAATATGTTGAATTAATGCAAATACAGTCAATAGGCAAAAGGTAGCAGTTAACACAGGTTTTCTTCACTTGGATGCAGAAGACCACATAAACCTAATGTTATAAATCTGTGTAATAGGAATAAGTGCACGGATGCACAGGTCGGTTCTCACCAAACACACACTTCTTATTTCAGACACACACACACACATATACAGTATATATATATATTTACACATTCACACATCCTGCTCTACTGCTCCGTCTGGCTGAAGTCGTAGCAGAAGTTGTAGTTGCTGGGCGGTTTGGGGATGACGGGCGCACAGTCGGGGATGGGAACGTTCTCCAGGTCCAGGAGGCGGAGCTTGATCTCCATGGAGAGCAGGATCTCCAGCTCGCTGCGCGTGGACTCGCTGCTCATCTCCCGGCCCAGGAGCACGCTCAGCCCATCTGTCCACAGGCAGAACTGAGAGGACGCCAGGGAGGTTTAATATCACTGTCGTCATGCACACAGAAACATTTAACTGTGATAAAGAGGAAGATACTCCACAACACTCACATCAGTTCTGGAGGGGGCGATGAAGTTAAGGCTGTCCTCTTCTACATCATATGTGAGGCTAAAGGCCAGGTCCAGCACCTCCTGCAGCGAGGGACACAAAGGGTGTTAATAGATTCAAGATTCAAAGTTTTTATTGGCATATGCTCATAGCTACAGCATAGAAATGGCAATGAAATGGTTCTGACCTGAGCCCCTCCAACAATGCAACATATGTAATAAAATACAAAAATACAAAATGTGCTAAAGTCTATATACACGTAAATTAAATATGATATGTACAAGAACAGAATATGAAATTAAATAATGTGCATTAACACAATTAAATACGGTTATATCAAGTTAAATAATGTTTAACAAATCAGTTAAATTAAACTCATAAAATGAATTAGAATGGTGATTTGATAATTGTATTACTGGGCTCTTTGAGCAATGGAAAAAGAGAAATCTCCAACGAGGCGTTCTGGGGCAGCATAGACAGGTATTTTCTGTGTTAGAGTTTTACTCCCTACAGGGTGTACTTTGAGGGTTTGTGACTCTGCAGACCGTTTACATGCATAAAAAGCAACATAACACACAAGGGGACGGGTAATAACCAGAAAAGCATGAAAAACATTTCCGTCAGATACAAATTTCCAAAGAAGAGTCTTAAAGATGAGGGGATCACTCTGCATCGATGATATACAGTACATCATACTGAGAGGAGGAGTGCTGCCCACCTTGTTCTGTTTGCTTTTGTTCTCCTTCATGTGAGGACAGTCTTTTCCCGTCAGCAAGCCTTTGATATCTGCCACTGGAACTGAAGGGAACAAATGGAAAGGGATGTGATGTGTGATTTGTCTTGATACAGAACATATGTGAATCTTAACATCTGCAACACCCAGCCCAGCTTCAACTCACTCTTCTCTTGCAGTGTTTCTATTGGTGGATTGTCCGTGTCCTCCTCCACATCCCCGTAGTGAAGCATTTTGTGATTGGGCGACAAGCGGCAGTACCACAGTTTATCTGAGGAAAAAGCAAACAGTCTAAGAGGTTAGAAGAAAAATACACATTGTACGCTGTTTGTAAGGGTGTGTGTGTGTGTGTGTGTGTCCTCTCACCCTGCCTGCGTCGGTTGCTGATCTTCCTGAACATGGTTCCTTGACACAGCCTGTTGAGTCTCTGCTGGCGGATCAGCTCCAGCAGTTCCGGCTTCAGGCGCTCTTTGAGCTCCCTGGATAGTCACACACACACACACACACACACACACACACACACACACACACACACACACACACACACACACACACACACACACACACACACACACACACACACACACACACACACACACACACACACACACACACACACACACACACACACACACACATTAGAGATGGCAGAATATATATATCATTTTTAATCGCAGATTGTTACAAAAAAAACCTCTCACAATACGTTTATTATGGTAAATAGAAGGTTGGCGTTATGATGTATGATAACCTAATCTCAGGTTGTTTTTTACTAAAGAAAGATCGGTCATATCTTAGATGCAATACAAATATGTCTTTCATAATAAAATCTAAGGTTCCCTGAATACCTGTATACCAAACGGATTATATTTGGCTATTTCAATAGTTTAAAGCATATTTTGATGATAATCGGGATATAATTGTGAATCCCAATTATTTTAGCCCTGACTTGAAAGGTCCCTTTCTCCCATGCCTAGTTAGCATTCACAACCTAACCAAAGGAAACCCAATCCAGACACATAACATAAAAAATAAAACACATCGCCAGAAAAATCATTTGTCTTCATTGTTAATTGATTAGGAAAGCCTAAGGGGATTTAAAGCATGGACAATAACTTCTGCCCCCCACATTCAGTGTGACAGCATCACTCTGCTACACGCAGTGTTTAGTGACAAACAGCAGCTTCCATAGGGGTGGAAACTCCCTGCAGTCATCAGCAGAGCAGCTGAGCTGGTTCAGACACTGTGTGGCTGGACTTTTCTACATATTAACAATCAATCGAAATCAGGATCTGAACCCTTTTTTTTTTAATGTTTGGAAAACCAATAGCTGCTGGATCTCCGGCCAAGCTTTTGGAACAGAGCATCCAAATATTGTGCCAACATGGGAATTGTTTCTAATGTTTAAAGATCCTGCTACTCACAGTACGGGGGGAGCGAGGGTCTCCTCTTGGTGCAGCCGCTCCGTCTGCCGCAGTTTGAGGATCTCGCTGTAGTTCAGGGCATTGACTTTGTTCTTGAAGAGCTCCAGGGAGGTGGGCTTACTGGAGAGGGTCCTGGTGATTTGCTCCCTCACCACCTGCATCACCTGGGGACAGAGAGAGATGATACACACTTACTGTTTCATGTAGGAACACCTGCGGACTGCCTCCAGTTTGTCTGGCAGGGATGAGCGATAAGGACGTGTTAAGTTGAGATGTGTTGAATTGTATTTATATTTGGGCTGTAACCCCAGCTTCTCTTTCCTACTAACATGTCTCCTGGATTCAGAGATGCTTTTGGGTTTTAGTGCCATTCAGAAGAGAGATTCAGTGAGATTGACATAACTTGTACACATAATCCAACGACAGCAGCAGAGAAGAACAATGTCAAAATGAAGACATCCTTTAGTTTGGACAATGATAAATATAACATGAAACATAAAACATTTTGGCCCAGTGAAACGTAAAATGATTATCCTAAATGTTATATTTTATTAGAGGGGAACAGATGGAAGGTCCCAGCCACAAATAAAATACTTTGGTTCTACTATCCTGATCTGAATGACATTCATGCTCAAAGAATTTGGTTCATGTTTTAAAAAAAAACATTTTAACAGATTCATTTAACCCTGCTTCCCAAATCGTTTTCTTTCTTTTAAAAGATACATTTAAGATATTTTATTACCTATCAAAGTCTTACTTTTAGTGGAATGGAATACATTCCTGACACAATTACCCTTTGGGTTGTCAATACAAAAGACCCTAACCAATGGCCTTTTAAAATGTTAATGACTTATTCAAACTCCTTTCCTAATGGAAAAGAATCCATTCAAATAGTTTCCCTCCTAAATCCTTCACCAGTTGAAGGTTAAAGATTCACACTGTCCAACCACCTATTGAGTAGCCTCCTCTCTCAGGGGCCAGCCATTGATCAGCACGCTCTTTATCAACCGAATTATCTGCCACACCCCCCCAACACATTCACCCAACAACGTTTAATTAAAACAATCAATAACTGGGATGTTATTTCCCTGGGGTTCATATATAATAATAGAATTCAAACAATCGAACATATATTTAGTTTGAAAACAATTTGTACCCACAGACTGAAAGGCTCTAGCACTGACTCAGCGTTTGCCATTCCCGTATGATTGTGTGTGTGTGTGTGTGTCTGTGTGTGTATTCTGCATGACTTGTTAAACTGAAGCTCAGTCAGAGAGACAGGGGGAGACCCCGAGGGCCGGTACCCTGAGATAAGAGCTGAGGGCAGTTGGTCAAAATCTGCACATGTGTAAAATCAATAACTGCCTTCAGTATACGTGCCTCAGCTGTAAATAGTGCAACATCTATCAAAAATCTATAAAGCTAGAAGCCTGTTTCAGTTGTATTCGTCCTGCTTTCATTTTCTCTCTCTCACACTCTGCTGACCTACATCATTCCTGCTCACACCCCATTTGACTGATTGGGAGCAATCGGTGAGGAAAGAGTCATTTGACCTATTTTTAGCACAGCTCCGTCGAGACCTCTCTGAAAATGTTCCATTATATAAAAAACTGAAATGTCATGACAGTCTGTTGGTGCCATGGAGAGTCTTTCCGTCTGGCAGCAGTGAGAGTACAGATGGTGGAATCTCACATTGTATTGTGTGAACACGCGACTACAGTCTCTCCCTGCTGAAGCCCCCCCGAGCCAGAGTAACCTCACTGACATGACACCAGCCAGCCACTTCACACTGTTGTGTCATGTTGACTCTTATGCTACAAATCAATGCCGTTGTGAAGACACATATTTCTAACAGTTTAGCTTTAAGTATGGATACAAATTGCCCTTAACTCTGCACCTGGAACATTTGATATCGACTGCCTAATAACAAACAAACAACAAACTGCTTGACACGCATACTGACTAAGAAACAAAACCAAAAACAACCTTACCTCCATTTTCCTTGCAGCAGTACTACTATGAGGTGAGCCCTTCGTCAACAATGGGAGGAGAGTGACGTGGACGACCCGCAGTGAAAGTGAGAGGCAGCGATCACTGCATGACAGGAGAGTGCAGGCCTGTGGCTGTTTTGTAAACAGACCCTCAGATACTCTCACACACACGCTGGTCCGGCCCCTCTGTCATTTAACTGAAGTGGCCAATGGGAGCGAAGGTGGCAGCTGTTCCCTAACACCCTGCAGCATGTGATAAATGTGTGTGTGTGTGGAGGGATACCGTTATGACAGAGGGTGTTTAGAGCAACCTGAAACACTTACACTTCTAATTCATTCTCTGAGTAAGAAATCCTAACATGATTTGTGTTTTCCCACCATCTTCCCCTCTCTTGTCTCCCCTGCTCCCCCTCATATTGTTTCCAGAGGTTTCCCCTCTGTCGTTGTGTAATTACTCCCCATTCCCGAGCGCTTTGTTTTCCCTGTTTCCTTCTCCCTCTGTTTCTGCCGCCCACCACCCTTCTCTTTGTCCACCTCATGCCCCTTTGTGCTTGCCCCAAAGCACCCTGGGTAGGGGTCCATGGTCCGAAACAAAAGCCTGGTCTGCCTGCCTGGCGCTCGGGACACTGGCCCGCTCCCGAGGGGTGAAAGGTCACCGAGTTTTATGACTACCGGGAGAGGGGCGTTGTTGGTTGTGTGTGATGGTTGGGACAAAAGCGAGGCCACTCTCCTTTTCAGTACCCTCCATATTTCTCCCAGACAAGACCCTGCTGCTGAAAGCTGGGCTCAGCCCATTACTCTATCATTACACTGAGGCTGGGGGCTCCATGTGTGTTCCTCATGCAGGATCACCTCTCCATGAGGGGCAGCTCTGGGACGGTTAGCATGAGAATAAAGCTATTCAAAGTCACAAACTTACACTAATCCACCATAAAACAACTCTTTAAAGGCTCTCGTAAAAGAGTGATGTTAAACTGGGAGTCTGGAGGATCTTGCCCTTTTGTTCAATGACTTTGAAAACTTCATGTCGTTTATTAACATAACTCACGGTGGGCTTGATTCATCTTGGTAAACCCAATTCTTTAACATATTATTATTCACTTGAATTTGATATAAAACAGAAAAGCCAGAAATCTCTGTATTCATATATTATCTAAATAGTTTTGATCACAGCTCTGATGTAATATAAGTGAAATTAAAGTTAGAGCTGCTGAGCTGTATCATGATTCATGACGCTAAAGTGCAAGACAACAATCCACACACCAAGGGTTTATTTACCAGATCTCATAATTAAAGAAGTGTATCTGTGATATGGCCTGGTCAACATAATGTCCCGGGAGCTGTTTGCAAGACCTGCTGGGGCCTGGAGTCTGAATACGCCTAGTCCTCTCTGTACACACACGAACAGTCGGAGCAGCTTTAAGCCATGCTGGAGCTGCGATTCCAGCGACTGTATCAGGGGGCTATGTTGCTGCATAACGTATGTTTAGAAAAGCACAGACAAATTGAGTTATCTGCCTTTGACTTCAGCATTCCTCCTTCCTCCTGTCTTTATTGGATTTTCTGAGTGGAAATGAAGACAAACATGCCAACAGTACAACTAGGATAAGGTTTACCCTTTCAGAGCATTTACAGCATGTACGAAGATCTGCCTCAAACTGTACATTTGTTGTACTATCATGTTTATATGTAGGGGTTACAGTCGAGTAGCACAACTCTGGATCAGATACCTATGATACCTCATTATGAACTGGAAGTATTGAGACAGACTAAGGCACCCCTCGTGTTTGTATATGGAAATGTGCAGCTTTACTTGCAGTTGGCTAGCTTAGCTTAGCGCTAAGACTGTAAACGAGGAGTGGGTATATTTAGATATTTTCATCCATCGCTGGACATATTTCCTGAAAAATTAAACTCTTCTTTTAAAGTGAATATACAGCTTGATAAGTTTGAAGCTAGCCTACCTTGTCGAAGTCCTCCTGTGTGGCTCTCATCTCCTTCCAGGTCTTGTTGAGCAGCTGAATGCAGACGCAGAAAAGCTCCTCCATCAGCCGATCCTGACTGAAGAAGATGGGGTGGTAGTCAGATCTCGTCTCTGAGGCTGTTAACAGAGGAGGGAATAGAAAAAATGGAAAGGAAAAGCAAAACAAATGGAGATGATCAGTTGCAGAGTGCGTTTTACCAGAGGTTCAACATGGTTCTTATGCCGCAGGTTGGAGGTGAACTCACGGGGTTCTCCGATGCGAAGGATTTCACACAGGATGAGTGTGAGCTGGATGCTGCTCCTGGCAAACGGACACTCGTGTTTGTCTTCCCTGCTGCTGTTCTCCAGGACAAACTGGGGGAAGGACACAATGGACATTCAGCTGGACAGGAAGTGACGCCTCTGTCATAGAGCTTACACAGACAACAAGAACATGACAGTATTGACTTTTTCAGCTGTTATAAAGCACTTGCACTTTTATCCTGTATTAGACAACCAAAACATGTATGAGATATTTAGATCAGGTCATCAAAATGGGATTTTCTTTATCATTTCTAATATGAAACGGCTCAGGTTAATGACATACTTGAGGACAATGCTCGCTACAACATTGCAAAAGTCTGAAAATGTGTTGAAAAATATTGAACAGAGCCATCAACTCTTTATATGGTGGAATAAAAGCAGATCCATCCTGCTCACCCTGCTGTAGGCGTCAGGGTAGCGTGAGGCAAAGTAAAACATGGTGTCCAGAGCCAGAAGACCAGGAGGCGTTCGCACCAAGTCCTGCCCGGGGTTACTATTGTTCTGAAGGGATCAAAGAGAATATTAATCGCAGAAGGAAACAGAAACATCAGGGAAAGACTTCTGACAGCGGCCACCTACAGAGAAGCCTAACTTCTTGAACTCTTTGGCGCAGAGCGAGCGGCGCCTCTCGTTGTTCAGACTGTTCTCGCTTTCCGTCTCAAACGCAGTCTGCCGCAAACCGTGAAGGACGTCTCTTTGCTCCTGCAGGACGGAGGCAGAAGAAAGGTGGATGTTTAGTGTTAACAGGTGTTTTCATACTTTGGTCATTTATTAAGATGAAAGATAAAAACATTTGCTCAGAAAAAAACAACAAACTGGCTTTACACCAAGGAACAGCTGAGCACAACAAAATCTGTGATCAGTGAGAAGTTATTGTGTTTTAGATATGTACAATTTAAAAGTAGAGTTGTTTTGAAGTTGAGTTTTATGAGGTACTTATCATATTAATGTATCTTCTTCAGTAAATGGTGATGGGCACATCTCTAGTTTGGATAAGCTAACCAAAAGAACGCAGTATAGTGGTTTGAACAGAGAATAGATAATGACTTCAGTTTCCTGTCAGAATGGGCTGTCAAACCGCAAGCTAAAGTGTGATCTAAATAGAGCACTCACTTAAACCGATATTGATCTTTTAGGTGCGCCTCATTACGTTTAAGTTCTATACTTTGCAGCTGTCCCCCTTCACAGCAGTTCATTGCTTTGTGCTCCTGTCTGTTTCTTCAGACTGGGAGCGTATTGACCTCCATCCACAGTAGGACATACATTGACTATGGATCAGCGTAAGAAAACGTTTTTAGAGAGTACTTGTCCACGGACAAGTGAGTTTGGCAATTGGCTTGTCCGAATACATTTTTCACTGAAAGATTAGGGCCACTGGAATATTCTTCTTCGCCATCGTATTTTACATTTTCCCACGGTTTTACGACACCGCTAACGTAAGTGAGTAAGTAAGATTTTACTGCATCAGACATTCTTCTTATTATACATCCATGGTTGGGTATCGTTTGGATTTGAATGATTCCGGTTATGCTTTTCGATTTCGGTTCTTGATTCCGGTTCTTTGAGAAGGTAAAAATAAGTCCCATGCCAATTTCACTGGGAGAAAAATATATATATGAAAACATTAAGTCAAATCTGTATTCCTATTTACAAATCACTTCATACTGTTTAATTTCTTACGGTTATTGAATAAAATTATATAAAAATAATCTCTGCATTGTTTAGTTAGTTCTAAGTGGTGCAGTTTGAGAATGTACAGTTGGCCCAGTCTCCTCTGATGTTACACTGCAACCTGCCTGTGAGACAGAGTCCAACCACACAGTCTGTTCAACACATGTCATGCAATACACATGCTGCAGCTGCCCGGCTGCTCACTGTTTGTAAAAGTAAATAAATAGTAGTTTCATTTCAATAATGTACTTTCTATACCCTGCTTCATAAACAATACTGACATCCCTGGTGGTCAATATTAACAACATAGGAGCTAAAACGAGAAAGAGAGAGAGAAAGAGAGAGAGGGAGAGACGCTGAGCTGCACCGATCAGCTGATCCGGAGCATAGAGAGAGAGAGCTGCGGCCCGCGGGGACACGGACAATTTGCGAATGAGTTCTGCCTTTTGTAAGCTGAATTTATCAATAATTTGTCAATAAATATGGGCGCAAAACGTCACTTGTCCATCGGACAAGTCAATGGAATGTACTTGTCCGATATTGTAAATAACACGTCCCGGACGATCGGACGTGTGCCTTGTGTGTTGTAGCTCACCTGGTTGTAGCTGTCCAGAGGCGTCCTCATGCGAGGCTCCAGGTGGTTCAAGGTAACGGACTGTAGGACATAGAGGTAGTGGGCCATCTTGTCCTGGACCGACCCAGAACTGTGGATGATATTCTGTAACAAATAACAAAACATTGTTGCTTTATTTCCATTCCTCTGCACAATTATGAGATCATTTTATCACTGGGACACAGAAAACAATATGAAATGTCAAGAGTGAGATGATTTACTTTATAAATGTACTGTCGGAGATTCTTCTTATTCAGGAACGCAAACATATCCTGCAAAACAGAAAAATGTGTTAGTGTGGTGCAATAACATGTTTCTAACATGTGGAGGCGACAGAGAGTCAGTTACAGATTAGTGGGCGGGACATTGATATTAGTGAGTGTAAAGACTTTGACCTTTATGACACAATCATCACTTGCTGGTACATGCATCTCTAGCCCAGCCTAGTTTGGTTCAGGGATACATTTGCTGATAAGAAGGGTGGATTTGTTGACTTACTGTAAAAGTGAGGAAGTGAGTGTGTGTGTGAGTAACAAAGAGAGTCTGAGAGAAAGGGAGACAGGGGCTGAATGAGGGAACTGTTCCCGTACAATGAGAGAGGAACAGAGGGAGAGAAAGGCTGGACTGTGATGAGCGGGCAGAACGAGATAAATGGCTAATTTCCAGACTGTCTGTAAGAAACTGCGCGTGCACAGTAATGGCCTGATGACGCAAATAAACACCCTTCACTCCCGGTCACATGCATGCCCATAAGCCTGGGATATTGAAGCTTAGAATTGTAAAACATTGAGATGATTCATTAGGAAAAACAACGGCTTAGTTAAAGTATGCACAGTGCATAGCGATTAACAGCTGCAGGTTACACTATCTGGAAGGAAGGCCCTGAAACTAACTGAATACCAACTTGTGTGCATGCCTGAAAGTTGGATGAGAAGAGGAAGTGATTGAAACATTAGAGATTAAGAGAAACACTGCAGCAGCACCTGTCTGTCCGAGTCTCCGGCAGTTTGGAGTAGTGCCATAAGTAGAGCCATGGCTTTGGTCTGTATCTGCGGATTGGTCCTGGAATCAATCAGAGAGGACACAGGAAGTGAGACAAGCACATCATTTCAATGTTCTACTACGGCTTCATAAAGAGGCTTTTAGGAGTGGAAGATTCAATTCTGTGAACTGACAACTGTGAAATGTTGGTGTAATAAATGGTAGAGACAGTGGAATTCTCAGCATTAGTCTTTTTACATATTTAAAAACTTCCTGTTTCAGAGACAATGCTGACACTTATCACCGCCCCACCCTACCCCCCCACAGATGTGTCACTTTCAGAGTTAGTTTTCTCTTTCGTTTTACAGCACATCCTGAACACTGTGTGGGATTTGTTTATGTTATCAGTCTTTATTTTCTTCCACTATCTGCCACTGAGGAACCTCTGAAAGTGGTTTGGATTAGATTAGATTTGCTTTGCTCTGGAGGAACAAGGTGGTCTCTGTGCAATAAAGCAATACAGACAATATTTTGTTAAATGCATTGTTACATGTTAGTTTCTAAAACAGGTCTGTTCGAGTAAGAGAGGGAAAAGTCGGGATAGGAAGTACTTTTGACCCCTGGCCGTATTTTGCATTGTAGCCGGTGGGATTTAGTAACACCAATGACATTTCTGGTCAGTGTTAAAACTGGTGGAATAATCAAGGTTGAAACACAAAGAAAATCATATATCAGGCAGGTGTGGCAGCTCATTTATGATTGGCTTCTAAGAGTCAGTCCATATCTATCAGTTACTTACACCTGGAGGTGAGCGATGAGCCGCTCCATGGTGACTTCCTGTTTGACCTGCAGGAAGAGGCTGTGGCTGCTCAGCACCATGCTCTCCAGGATGTCCAGGGACACCTGCTGCATCGATACGTCGGTCGACTTGGCGTTGACAAAGCTGGCAATCTGGAAGGAAAGGAAGGGACAGAAGGAAGAAGAGTAAGAGAGAGTGTGACCACAGTCAGAGAAAAAGACATCCGACAAAACAACAGAGAAAGACCGTACCTTCTTGATGAAGACACAGGAGAGGTTCTCCCATGAAACTATCCCATGATCCATCAGTTCCATGAAGCCTGTCAGAGTGTGGGTCATGATCGCGTTACTCCTGAATGACACACACACACATACAATGAAATGATAAGTACATTGAAGGACATTAATACAGGTATTTCTTTTACTTGCACATTTGCATTGACAAATAGCATTTGAACAGACTTTGCTCATGCTCAAAATAAACTAAATATTAGATTTTAAACAAAATTGGAAAAGAAAAAATTTAAGAAATGTGTCAACAACTTTCAGCAGAAGATGTGTGGCCTTAAATACAAATATTCAGCAGTTTTTTTTTTTTTCTTTACATGTTTAGCTCAGCAGGATATGTTGCTCTATTTGTTGGAACCACTTAACCCCATGGCACCACTGGTATCTATTTGGGGAACAGTTTTGACCTCATCATTTCAAAAAGTACACATGCAGAGACAGACACACATTGAGCGCTCACTCATTAGAGTCCTCTACTATCTTGACCAATAAGAGGTGTCCGTCTCGGCTGATGAACTCTTGAGCAAAGGTCACGTCTGTGGAAACGCTCGCCAGTTCCTTCAGCGAATCACAGCGCACGCCTGAGTCCGAGCTCTGGATGCCTTTGTACAAGTCTTCTGCACATCGGCCCTGCAAGCAAAACACACATGATCACACACACATGATCTCACACACACATGATCACACACACATGATCTCACACACACATGATCTCACACACACATTCACACACACACACACACACACACACACACACACACACACACACACACACACACACACACACACACACACACACACACACACACACACACACACACACACACACACACACACACACACACACACACACACACACACACACACACACACACACACACACACACACACACACACACACACACACACACACACACACACACACACACACACACACACACACACACACACACACACACACACATCTCTCTAGTGACCGATCAGTGCTGACTTATCCTATTGTCTGTATATTCATCTGATTCTGTACATTTCCGGCACGCATAACGTAAATAAAAGTGTGACGGGCCAGGGAGAGACAGAGGCTGGAGGAATGAGAGAAGAATGAGGTGAAAGAGTAGCGTGGTCGATGCAGACTCACCGGTGCCTTTGTCAGACGCAGAATGCAGCCATTCTTTATGTCCAAACGATTCTACAACACACAAACAAACATACAGGGGGATTCAAAAACTGTTGAAAACTAAAACAGACCGACATAAACAGGAACGCAGAGGAAGTCAAACACACATTTATACAAATGAGTAAACCCCAGTCACACAGACACATATTCAGTAAGAAGACCAATACACACTGTAACCCATACACAAACTCACGCTTATAAATATAGTCATCTATAAAGTGCAGAAAAAGCTTGGACTGAATTAGCACAGACACTCTAATGACTGGAAGTAGAAGAGAGTTAAATGTTGAGGGTAAAACTGTGTTGTCTGTGAGATGCACGAGGTTAACAAGTTCTGCATCTCTGCGACCAAAAACGGTTTTCTCTGAGAAGAAGCTGCACTGGACTCCCAGAACATCAGCAAAAGACTAATGTGATGTACCTGCCCCAACTCAACCAGCTGATCCAGTATTCTTTCTTTTAACAATGCATAAAATGTACTTTTACATAATTGCTAAGGTTTGTTTAACACAGACAAATACCAATTGCTACATAACAAAAATAAATAAAGCTGATGTATTGAATTTAGAAGTTCTTGCTAAAGCGAGTTTCACCCATTACAAAAGACAGTTGGATAAAGAAAACGGTGTGCATGTGAATACTACATGTATGCATCATTTATGAATTGTCACTGTAAGCTACTTTGTTCACTTGAGCTGCACGACTAATCCCTTCTGTCAGCAACATTGTAGAAGATGGTATGTTTACAGTCTAAGCTTGTGCTCCCAATTGCACTTTTGTACACTCCGAAATAAGATATACAATTACTAAGGAAGGAAATAATGTTGTTATCACACTGCACACATTCAAGCTTATGTTTACTCGGCCTAGGAATTCATCTGCTATTGGACTTAAACATCTGTATTTGAATAACAACCAACTCTGAAAGGTATCATGCTTTGTACCAATTGTTAGGATTACACACACAAGCCTGCTGTGTGTTTCACAAACACTCCAGTGTTACAATAATTGAAGCATCTTTCCATGCATATCTCTGATGACATCGTAATGGATTCTGCAGCCCTACTTCAGGACAGAGAGGGGGAGGGCACTTCATTGGCAACCTTTTCAAAAGGTCACTACACAACAAGAAGCTGAGTGTACTTACAGCTACCTTACTCTTTTGTTTTTCATTCTCTCTGTCCTATGTTTTTTTAGTCTGTCTCACACTCATTTTAATAGCATTGATGACATTGAGGGGGCTGGGCTTCATTTGATGTAAACTAAATACATGTAGCGTTTACTAAAGTAATAACATGTACTTGTGTACTTAAGGGAAATACTCACAAAAGCGGACAGAGGTGACGACACAGTTCTCCGATTCATTTATGTGCTTTGATGTCTTAAACAGAGATGAACTGTCTTCTTGTTTTAAAAATAGAAAAATCTGAAGTGCTTAAACACTGACCCACCAATTCCCTTATTTCGACATTATGGTATACTGTATGTATGACTTGTACATAGATGGGACTCACCGATTCAGTGATGTACGTCTGCACTCCATCAGCATACTGCAGAGCGTAGTTGTCTGGACCTGGGAGATTCCAGCTACACACACACACACACACACACACACACACACACACACACACACACACACACACACACACACACACACACACACACACACACACACACACACACACACACACACACACACACACACACACACACACACACACACACACACACACACACACACACACACACACACACACACACACACACACACACACACACACACACACACACACACACACACACACACACACACACACACACACACACACACACACACACACACACACACACACACACACACACACACACACACACACACACACACACACTGATGTCAAACATTTCCACAGGACAGGGTACAGGCAGCAAAACAAATCTGATCCATTATCATTATTAACTTACCCATCACAAACTTCCTTTATCACAGCAGACAGAGGCTTTTTCTGTGGAAAGGCATAACAGACACAAGCTGTTAGATACATACAAATGCATTAAAACAACATAAAAAAACACACACCTGCTGCACACATGAGAATCATAACAACAGGACTAAGACTCAACGTATTTTCCCTGACAGGGAGCTGAACACATGCTTCAGTAATGACATGCTGTTATGGGAACGCGGTACCACAACTATTCAAGCTGGCTGCAAACTGTGTTTGCCGAGAAGAGGATATCCATCTCCTCAACGCGTTATGAACAATGTTACCCTGGGTGCCCAGATCTGTCTTTGTACGTAAATAAAGCCAGACTACTTCCATGTCTGACTCTCAGCTATCCTGCTATTAGTGGTCAGCCCCGCGGTCAACCAATCAAAATGTCTTCGGGTTCTGTGGTAGACCCAGTGGCTGCTCTGTTATAAGTGATCGGATGTGTTTAGTGGAGACAACTGGGCCAATGAGAAGTTTTTGGGGGATACTTCTTGGCAGACAGCATTGGTTATGATGCAATATTAAAGAAGAAAATGTGTATTTACATCACAATCTAAAACTCCTATGTTTTTAACTATTTCGTCTTCTTGCACATGACAATATAAGTTAAGCTTGAAAAAGTGTGTCCATCTGGTGTCTGCGTTAATTTTAGTTGTGTTGCATTTTCTCTGTTGAATTTACCAGAAAGTCTCGTGAGCAGCCTATCTGTTAAATCCATTCTCTGTCTGTTAAAACCTTCTCAGGAGATGTACAGTATGTGATGGGAGACAGTTCAAACCTATACTCATGCAAAGAGTCTTGCGCAAAAAAAAAAGTACAACTTCCCCATAGTTTCTTGGAAAAACATGGGAAACTTCCCCAAAATCACATTGAGTCAAAGCTGAAGAACAACACGCATATGGGTATAAAAGTGCTTAATATCTTAAATAAACATGACACAATAAGATATCCTATGTGCACAAATATATAAATGAATCAACAATTTGTGAAATAAATGAAAAAGTTATCATCTAACAGCCTTAGCCTAGCTATCTACCTAGCTGGCTAACTAGCTAAACCGACATCTGTTCTTGGATTATTACTCAGCTTTTAAATTGTTAGCAGTGTTTGCTACCTCCTGTTGAATAGATCAACAGAGAAAGATTCCATGTCTTCTTTTTTTTCATAGAGTTGTGCATCTTTCTCTAAGGAACATCATTACAATAAAAACACTGCCGAGGTACATAGCATGTGAAGTTTGGAAAACAGGGTAAAAAAAAAAAAAAGTTAGTTTCTGTGTCTTTATTTATTTACAGCAGCACCCATAATTTCATTTAGAATGATTATAATGTTTTTGCTCTAGTTAAAAGAAGCCAACTTGTTAAATCTGGTAGCAGTTGTTGCGCTAGCTTGCTAAAGAAAAAATGCTGAAACCCATGTAAAAGATGTTAATGATGCCACAGAGTGTCATGTACCAGACAGACTATTTTAAATATCTCAAGCAGCAGCAGCTGTATCAAACCACACTGGTAAGGAAGTGGAATAATAACCACACACACACACACACACACACACACACACACACACACACACACACACACACACACACACACACACACACACACACACACACACACACACACACACACACACACACACACACACACACACACACACACACACACACACACACACACACACACACACACACACACACACACACACACACACACACACACACACACACACACACACACACACACACACACACACACACACACACACACACACACACACACACACACACACACACACACACACACACACACACACACACACACACACACACACACACACACACACACTTCTTGTTTTGTTATCAATAATAGAATAAATGAAGGAGATAGTGAAAGATACATCTATAATGACAACTGAGCTAATAGCCCCTTTGGTATCCAGGACATGATTACCTTAATTATATTTTTATATACTGATAATGCGAACCCAAATGTTATTGTAAAATTATTTCTAGTATCTGAAACCTTGTTTAATATGCTGCTTCCTTTCGTGGCTAGGAAATTAATTTAAAATCTCCAAGAATGTCAAAGGCTGCTGAACTAAAATATCGTCCTGCAAAAAAACTGCTTTCCCTTTGTAAATTACTTTATGATGTGTTTCTTTTGAATACTTTGTTTATAGAGCAAGAGTCAGCCTTTTGCTATGAATTCAGCATCAGGTAGAGGAAGTCAAAGCAGTGGGTATTGTTGCTTCCCAAATGTTTAACCACCTATGTTAAGCTCCTCCAATACATAGTTAGGGTTAGATTTAGTTTATGAGTGCTCGCTAGGAAAGCTGTCTTGTGGTCAGAGATCAACTTGAACAGCAGCACAAATATTTTAAAGATAGGGTGTGTAGCCATACACTGATGTTCTTAAACAAACTGAATTGTTTTGGGATACAGTTGTGGCCCATAGTGCAAACAGAAACATCTAACATCTGAACATCACCTGAAGGTGAGGGTGAAGGTCATTTTAGCTGTCTGGCAGTCACCATGATAAGCAAATGAAGCGGTTTACCAAGGTGAAGCGCTACTTAAAAAGGATGAGGGCTAAAGGCTTAGATCTAAGGGAAGGACATTCCCATGGAAGTTCACTGTTGGAGAATACAGCAGACAGCTAGGCCTGAAAACAGGCAGACACCAGAGACTCTACAACAAAGACAACATCATTTTTGAAATACTACCAACCAGAGTAACAAATGAAAAAACCCATCCAACTTTAACACAGGCATTAGTGATTTAAAGCAGGTTTATTGAAATTGTGAGTGCATTACCTGGTCCAGTTGTATGAGCTGGGGGTAGGCCCCAGGCATCTGGATGGCAATCTTCACTATGTCCTTCTGTTGAGGCATGTTGGCAAGTCTGTAGTCCACCACTCACTGGCTGTAGATAATACATGAGGAAAGTGTCAATACAAAGTAGATTCTGTATACTCATTGATTAAAATGTCATAACCTTAAATAACTGGAACCTGATAAAAACATTATATTGACTTCATCATCACCAAAAAGACAACTGTGAGAAAAAGTAGGTAATCTACAACCAAAATGAGATTGCGATTGTATTTGATAAGCCTACAAATCCAAAACAGAAAGAATATTATATGTGTATCTACACAAGTGTGGGCCTGATCTTGATTTGAGCAAGGAAGAACTGTTCAACATTTAAATGTTGGCAACAGAGACACTTCACATGGGCAGTTGCTGTTGTTTAAACACTAGTTCAGTCATTTTTAAACTTGATAAAGTGAAGGCTAACCAACCCTGTTGCAGTCTGGACTGGTGAGCAGTCATTTAATGAAGGTCTCATGGAGGTCAATGCCACTATCGTTTTCAATATGAAGTTGTAGAACACCATGTTCCTCTTTCACCGTGTGTTTATGGTGCGTTGCGTACAGCTGAGTGGGTTAAATGCTGTCTGAACACGCACTACGGATTGTTCACTCTTTCTTCCCCCCTTTTCCAACTTACACACGCCGTACACACTTCCTATCCAGCCTTCAGACAGCATTCCCAGAGGATACAGAAGAAGCAGTTGTGTTTCCAACCCTCCCCTTTTTCTTGTCCTTCTCCGTCTCTCCCTCGCTCTCAGCACATGGAAACAATACAGCTGGATCTAAATTCTTCTGTACATTCATGAGCTCTTGGTGAAAGAAAATAGGTTGAGCGTGTGCCTGCTTGTGTTTGGTGTGATTAATAACCCCCAGCCTCTGCTTGATCTCTTGGATAGTTTACATACCTTCACCACCAGTCTAAAAAAAAAACTCAGTTTATGGTGGGGTTCAAAGCGATACTTCTGTCAAAACACCAACATGCCTTTACCGTCTCCCCACCTCCCTCAGCCTGAGGCAGCATCTTTCCTGATAATGAAGGCCTACGAAACAGGAATGAAAGGGAGGAATATCTTTCTACAGCAGAACCGATTGTTTTTCCATGCTTTAGTAAAATTCTCAATCACTCTAGGTGTTTTTGTGGTAGTGGTGCAGAAGGTCCAGATTTGTTCTCTAGCAGCTTATGAGTCAGCAAATTCAAGGCCAAACTCGGGGTAATGGCATGTCATGTCTTTGCATAAACAAAGAGTGCCTGTGTGTTTTAAGCTGAGTATCCGTCTGAGCTGCATAATGATGAATGTGAAATTGAGCCCATGTGTTTTTCCGCTGAACACAAATTATTGCTTTGGTTTGCACTACAAAGATCAAAGGATAGGTAGCTTTGTTTTGGTGAGTATTGATAGTGAAATATAGAATGTAAAAATCTGGCTTCTACTGTACTTGGACAACAAGGTGTTGTATTTGGTTACCCATTAGGAAGAACATGATTTGGCCGTTCTTTTTTAAAGTTATTTAAACCAGTTGTGGAAAAGGCAGGCAATATGAAAACTGAAGCTATCGGTCTGCCACAACTTTGTTCCAGACTGAAATATCTCAATACCTACTACAAATACTAGTACAACATTTTGTACATTCATAGTTTGCAGACAATTATTCCTGATAACTTTGAAAGAAACGCAACACAACAAAAGACTTCATAACAATGTTATTGTGAGCATGTTAGCATGCTGACGCTAGCAAGTTTGTAGGTACTTGAAGTGATGCTAGCAAGGCGCTCTTAGCCTTGTTTTCCTAAACTCTAACTTTCATTGATGATTAATCATGAATATCTAATGGTTATTAAAAACGATTGTGCAGTAATATTCTGTTCATGTAGTTTTGATACTTTCAGATTATGTTTAAATGTTTACAATAAATCTACCATTTAACCAAGCAGGAACAGAAATATTCAATGTTAAATTTAAAGGTCAGCTATTATGGAAAATCCACATTTCTTCTATTCATAAATATCTGCCCCCTCTCTGTTTAGAGATTTGCAAAGTTCTCTCTCTTTTTGTCCTTATTCATTTATATAAAAACCTGTCTGAAAATGAGCTGATCAGATTTTGGCCACCAATGTTTTTTTGGGTTGTGCAACCATGAGCCAATCCCCAACCAAGGTAACACCCGCCCACCTTATCACCTGATTCTCCTCCTAGAGCACCATTAGAGGTTTCTCAATACTCTAATTCCCCCTCCTCGACTCCTCGGTCCTCCGGTAGTGACCCGGAAATGGATTTCAGCGCGCCATGTTGAAGACATGTCATTTCTCTAAATGCACATCGAGGACCGAGCATCGAGGAGGCTCTCTGGAGGAGCTGTAACCGAGGAGACACTGATGGGTCCTCCACGGCTCCTCCGCGGATGCATTCTTTGGGTCTAAGCGTCTTTGGATCTAGAAAAGCGCTATATAAATCCCATTTATTATTATTATTCCGGGAACGGTGGAAGCGTTACGCACGGCCGGACTTATCTCAGCCAATGACAGCTCTGCATGCATCCCTTGGATATCATTTTAGTAACTGCTTTCATCGCAACGCGATGTTTACAGTGAGAACAGCTGTGAGGACCGTGCAGAAAGCAGAGCAGTGTGTAAAATATATATCACTCAGTATAACAGGCCTACATTACTTTCTGTATTTGTATGCTGTAGTTTAGTAGATATCCACAAACAAAGAGTCGATATTTTTCTAAAACCATTTAGTGCTTCACATAATAAAATACACAACGGCTGTATCCTCATTATGCTTTAGGAGCTGTAGGTGTGTGTGGTACAGTGTGTAGGTGTGTGTGTTGTACAGTCTGTGTTGTACAGTGCGTAGATGCGGCGGACAGACGGGTCTCAGTTGGTTTGGTGTCCTCTGCTTACTTTTAGTACTTGTAAATACAACTTTTGGCACGTAATTTCAATTCCCCATTTCAGCGACCATAGGGGGGATATCCAGTCTGATTGTGTTAAGTATGAGAGCACTCTCATAATAACGTGTTTGATTCTGAAATTGTATATATTTATATAAATATATGTGTGTGTGTATATGTCCGCATCTGTAGGCTGTTATTGTCCCATTATACCACACTGTCAATTAATTAAAAGTAAATATATAAGTCATCATGAACACATCTGTCCGTCAGACAGAGGGCTGCTGTGCCTCCTGTCATCATTAATAGACGTCTCTTTAAAATGACGGCTCAGAGGAGAGGAGTTCTCATTTCTCTAACCGCCTGCTGCTTCCCCTCCTCTCTCCTCGGTTCCCCTCCTCAGTCCTCCGCTCGCATCTCCTGTGGGCCGGACTAAGTATCGAGGATAGGAGTCAAGGAAAGTCGAGTCGAGGAGGGGAAATTAGAGTATTGAGAAACCTCTATTGTGTTTTTTTAAACTGAACATCTAGCAGAGGGGCCCAAAGTTTGGAAGTTTTGCATTTAAAGCTACAGACACAGAATCAGCACTTTTGGAACAGGGCTGAAAAAGAGGGGTGTTACCATGCTGTTTGGTATTTTGAGCCAAACACTTCAGAAACATGTTTTGTATATCTGAGACCTATAATATATTGTTGAGTATAACAGGGGACTTTTAAAATATATAATGTATTGTCTCATATAATAAAATAATTAATATTAATCAGCTTTTCATTGATCTTCTGCCTTTAAACTTGTTGTCAGACTCTCTGAGTAAACACACTTCCTGGTGCACTCTCATTGACTAACATATTATATTACACAAGAATGAAAAGAGCAGATGCAGGTCTAATGTAGTCAGCTGAAAAAATGTGTTCTAACAGCTTGGGGTTTCCTGTGCTGACAGTAAAGCACATTTAGTCCACATTCATCATCACCTGTCCGTACACGCTCAGGTCTTCTGTAATACTGGATACTGCCAAGCCTGCATTGACCCCCCCACCCTTCATTTTAACAAGACGAAGCATACAACTAAGCTAGTGCTTTGAGCGTCAGCTGTTTTCCTCAACTACAAAACAAAAAGCTTAGATAGAGTTGTAACCTGAATTCTTACACATCAAATGTATTTCTTATTGTTGTGCATAGATTGCATTCGTACCCGCTGAAAATCTTGACTGAGTTATTGTAAATGTGTATGATTTACAGATTGAATGGACATTGAAATGTAAAGTTTCCCTTCTTAACTCAACAGAAAAGAGGTTAGGTTTTCCTCCTCTCAATAGAGGTTATTGCTGATGACAGTGTGTCCTGTCGATGCATGTTTGTGATTTCCCCTCAATTAAGTACATGAAAGCTGCACCTTAAATGTTTGTCTGTTTGCTAAGCTAAATGCTACTAATCTTAATACATTTATTGGCAAAAATGTTGATGTAGTTACTGGTTTAAATCAAGGTCAAATTAATACTGGTCCAATTAACATTTAAAAGTAAATATTTGCTTGCTTTGTTAGTTATCTATGACAGATATTGTTATATATTTGGTGAGGTTGATGACAAAGCAATGTATTTTCACGCCACCTTGGACTTTGATGGGGACTTTTCTGAATGTTATGACAGTTAAAAGAATAAAAATAAGTATTAATATATCAACAAAACAGAAACCACACATCTAAATATCATAATTACAAAAATCCTTAGTCACCGCATTATAAAGGTTTAACAGAAGAAAATACATTCTGTTTGTCTAGCATGTAAGATTTGTATATTCAAAAGTACAAACATATAGATTACTATCAGGACAGTTGTCAACAGACTGATGACAAATAATTGTTACGACAGTAACGGGCAGTCAGGATAGCTACAGTACAGAGAAAACCAATGGAGGCTTAAACGCATAGCACACATATGGTGCTGTAAAACAATATAGTGTTCCCCCTTAACAACATCATTTCCTATGGTGTAAAATCTAGACTTTACACAGGTGTACAGAATAACAAGGTCCAGCTGGCAGTGCTTTTTTTTCCTGTTTTCAATGAGCACTTTAATTCATTAAGCTTAAAACCACCAGCACAGCCAGACCTTTTGTTAGCCTGCTGACTCACTGGTGTGTCTCAGATCCCCTGGACTGACAGACCCCCTCTCCTTTCTCTCTCTCTCTCTGCGTGCGTGTGTGTGTGTGTGTGTGTGTGTGTGTGTGTGTGTGTGTGTGTGTGTGTTAGCCCTGTCAGGTTAGGAATTTCAGGCAGCTGAGAGCTTCCCCCCCTTCGCGCGCGCACACACACACACACACACACACACACACACACACACACACACACACACACACACACACACACACACACACACACACACACACACACACACACACACACACACACACACACACACACACACACACACACACACACACACACACACACACACACACACACACACACACACACACACACACACACACACACACACACACACACACACACACACACACACTACAGTGGTGAATAACGTTATTACAGTTCTGCTTTAGACTAAATAATAGAATAAAATGTAACCTGAGTTAAGTGGAACTTCTTTAGTTAAAAATAAATTAATGTGCTGCTTAAGCGAATCAACAAACGTTGTCAAAGCTTATTTTTAAGAAGTAAAACATATGCATATAAATCAAAAGATCCGCACCTGAACTGGCAGTACTTTAAAAATGACATGACAAGCATGGTGGAAAGATACAGTCAAAGGTGGTAACTAAGTTAGTCAGCTGCAGAGCTTTCCTCCTGCCTGGGTCCTACCTGGTTTGAAAAGACAAGTCGAGGCTACTGTCCCACAGGAGCTGCCGCAGTCCGAGCGAGAAACATTTGCAACTGTCCTTTTCTTCCCCTCAGAGGAGCACCCCGTATGTGGAAGTGACTTTTCTTAGAGTTACTTGTGAACTGCTAAGAAAAAAGGAGGAAACTCCTTGCAATAAGTTTTCAGGAATGATTAGTTGACTTAAAAAGTTCCGGGTTGGTTGGAGTCGTTCAGTCGAGGGTGTGAGGCAAGCTAGCATGATTTAGATCAGAGTTTCCGGTTAGCACTTTCAACATAAAACCCCGTTCAGCCTGCTTAAGCACTAGCATGCATTTTGCTTATTACGAATATATTCCATAATAATATGAGAAAAAAAACCGTCGCGATTTAAATACATAGCTTTAATTACTTCCATCCATATGTACCTATGTAAGATTGAACCATATGTTCCATGCTTTGCGTGTAAGACAGACAATACATAAGAGTATGACAAAAGGCTTTTACTTTGAAGGAGAAATCATATCAATTCTGGAAACGCTGCTGTGGTTTATGTTGATTCAAAACTGTTTTTCTTTCAAATTTCCAAGAAGTAGTAGATTAACTAAATCAAGGTTCCGGGTCGGGTACGGCTGGGTACAGCCGCCCCCTGCTGTCACTTCAGTCGCCAAGAGCTTTTGTCCGACTGTATCCAGACATATTTATTGATACTTTACTAGAATCAACCACCTCCTACCTCACTGAACTGATTACAAGGAAATGCAGTCCTGCACGTGATGTCCCCTTTTTGTATATAACTATTTGTAGTTATCATATACATTTGACTGTAGGGAGCTGACAGTAAATGATCGGAGGAAGGGCAACTAAACTCCCAGCTAAGATGGTCAGCAAGGAAATGCACATTTCTTAACTACAAAATAAATTATATTTTGGCATCAAACCAATATATTATGAGTATGTTTGCTATGCATCATAACATGACAAGGCTTTCAAAATATGTAGTCTTTGAAGCATATACCTTACAAATTACTGACTGTCATTGTTGACCAATGTTAAGGGAGATCTCAGAAGTGTCCTACCTTCATCGCTAACCATGAGTGTATAAATATGTG
This sequence comes from Notothenia rossii, assembly GCF_949606895.1. NCBI lineage: Eukaryota > Metazoa > Chordata > Actinopteri > Perciformes > Nototheniidae > Notothenia > Notothenia rossii. The sequence goes on along the minus strand of NC_136903.1, from coordinate 27,716,696 downwards.
GAAACTGCGTTCATTTGATAAAAGTCAAGAGCACAATTGGAGAAAAAGCCTTTATGATCAGATGCTAACACCACTGACTTCTATAAATAGTTCTATAGTAACCTGCCATTCAAGTGTTAAACTGACATTATGTTGAGTGTACAAGGAACCAAGGAACATTATAACATTCACAAAAGAATACCAGAGAAGAGTTTTTATTTTGTTTCGTTTGATGCATCTAGCTTGGCAATAGTAGGATTGAGTCTCACACAGAATCCATTGCCCCCAGTAGGCTGTTACTACTCAACTACTGTTGAACTCCCTGGCACTGTCCAAACACAATGACTGGCTCCTGATCGGCCCAGATAAGATGTTTGATGTGAAGTGCAACAATGACACAGGATGCTTTGATTAAGCAACAGGTTTTGTGTTTGAAATTCAAAAGCTATGAAGTGTAGCCCTGAATTAGTAGCAGTTATAATATTGATATCCAGAATAAAAAATAAATGCTATTCTATACAAGCGGTAAGGATATAAATAGTGCATTCATGCACATCCAGGGCAAAACAGGAGGATATTACATAAAAAGAAGCACTTAGCAAAATGAATAATCTCCATATTGTACTTATATGAATAACGCATCCTGGACTCACCTGTCCCATGCACAGAGAAAAATGAAAGTCTTTGAAAAATAAAATGTAGACTGATAAGCAGTGTGTCTTTTCAGAGAATCTGAGAAAACATTAAAAAACAATTTAATCTTTGCAAAATATACAAAAACAAGAAAAATACAGGAGTGTTTTCCATGACATCGTTACTATATTCAGTGCATCAGTAAAAATACATACATGACCCTTTACATACAAATGAACTGAGTACAATGGTATTCATATACATAATTGAAATCATTTTGGGGGGGGGGGGGGGGGGAGCTTTTCTCATGACGTGTTCCAGTTATGTTACATATTTTTCAAAGCAATGATAAAAAGTCCAAGGCAAAACCAGACCTGTCGTAGTAGCAGTGGCACTATCGAACCAGTTGGAGGAGACATTCATTGAAATAAACTCCTTGTTCTAAAAAGTATTTATTTATAAAAACGTACATTTCTTAAACCCTCCCCGCATACTACCCATAAAATCCCTGCATCATTTTGGTCCTTGGCTCGCAGTAACTGCACTTAATAAATGTCCTCTTTCTCTAACTGGTTCACAAACACACTTTAAACTGTGACAGGTTTGATGAAGATAAATTCCCATATTTCAAAACAAAGCACTTCATGAATGATTATTTGTGTCTGGAACCTTCGTTTATTTGCAAACTATTGTTCTGCCAGTGTTGAAAATGTAGTTCATTATCACACAATATTCTTGTGATCTGCTGGTAATACAAAATATATATTCTCTATGTACATGAGGACAGTGCATATTTAACCAGCGGTGTTTGGACTCGAGCCATGCGTGAGCGGCTCTGTTAGTCTGCCGGGACTCTTTACCTGACAGGAAAAGGGTTTCTCTTTTTCTGCTGGAGACATCTCACAAGAGAGCATTCAATACAAAACTCAAGCACACACAGACGCACAGGTATGCAAACTCCAGTCACTCACAAGCACATGGGAAAGCTGATATACAAATATGACATTTTTGTCATACATAACGATCTAAAAATAGAAATATTTGTCATTTGTTTTGACTGTTTCCTTGAGAAGGCAGTAAGTAAAATGTTTTGTTCTAGCCTGTGTTTCTTCACGAGGCTGTACAAGGAGCTACTGTCTGACTGAGCTCAGCTTATCGTGTCGGTGCAGAGGTTTCCTTGAACGCGCATCATCATCATCATCATCAGCATCATTATTATCATCATATTGGCTTTCCTGCACCTCTTCGTACCTCCACTGTAAGCGAGGGGCCACACTAGGGTAGATTAGCAAGTTAGGGAAACCGTTTCCCACTGATAACATTTTTAGGGGTCAGAGGTTAAGGATGGGCACGTCAAAGAGGTCGCAGAGCCCTTCTGTCTCGTCCAGGTTGTAAATGTAGTCGTGGTCGCTGGGTGGGGGGGACAGACGGAGAAGTGGCGAGAACACTGAAGACGAAACAGACAGAGAGAAGATGAGACCTCCAGGAGTCACTCTTAGGGGAGCGGACATGTCGTACAACTTTATTAGAAGGGTATGGTGTGTGTCTTTTCTTTTTGTATTATTTTCTATATAATTTGTATCTGTGTATATAAGTCCCTCTATGAGGGGAAAACAAAAAAAGAACAATAAAAAGTTGGTCACATGGTGTGTGAAGCAACTCACCTTCTGATGACATCAAGTCGTCTAAAAGGTCTCCACTCATCATCTCTGTCAGAGATAGAGAAAATAATGACCTTCAGCTGGTAGGTAAACGGGCAACTAGCACATTGTCAATGGGAGACATAAATGTGTAATAAATATAATAATCAAGATGAGTGTACCTTTTGTTGGATCAAACATATCTGAGAGTTCTTTGGGAAAGTCCAGCACTAGAAGAAGAAAAACAAACAGTTAAGTTACATAGTCAGTCACTAAATTATAATATGACATTTAGCTGACGGTTTTATCCCAAGCGGCCTACAGTATGTGCAATAAACCATACAGATACAGAACAGCAAGAAATAACAAATAAACCCTTGTGCCCCACTTAAAAAGGTTCCTCTGCTGTCCTTAGGCATATACAAAACATGTCCCTGTCAAAAAAACACCTACGTTTAAGTATTAATGCCCACTTTTACAGAGGTTAAATATTTTTAACATACTTCAGTTCTGATCCTAACACCAAACATTTTGAAAACCCTCAGAATTTGAATGTTTTTGTTTACTAAATTCGAGGGGGATTTTTCTTCACAGTATAAAATATGTCAATGACCATCAGCAACATGAATGTTGGTGAATTGTATCCACAGATGCAGAAATCCTGAGGTCAAATTTAATACCTTTTAAGACCTTTTTTAAGACCCTTTCCATACATTTTAAGACCTCATCGCAACTTTGAGTTCTAACCGGTTACACTCCTTACCTCACATTGACTATATTGATTGTAAGATAGCACAACTAAACAGAGTGCAGACAGACTACTGAAGCCTCCTTTCCACATGAACTTCAACCTCTCTGTGAAGGTCAGGTTTAATGCAGTATGCTGCTTTGTTGCTTCTGTACTCTGTGCTCTTTCATTCCAGTAAAACTCCTCAGAAACCATTAGAAACCAGTATTTGATCAATAAACAAAACTTTGAACTATGAAATATATTAAACTTTGGTGAGCTTCAGCGGGGTAATGCCATATAGGAGCACCCTCACAAATACCCAGGGGTTAAATTGGGCTGGGGCTGTCCGGGGCTAAGCCCTGGCACATAGGACGATGCTCTGACGTCATCACCCTCACACATTTGTCATACGTTTACAAAAAACAATATATATGTTAAGACTTTTCTCGTTCTTAATATAGACTATATTAGGGTCGATATGTGTTGACTTTACTTTAAAATAGCAGATCTCTGTGACCGGATATAGTTTGGCATAGACCCCGGTCCCACGAGGACGCATACGATAAAACGCATACGCAAACGCAAAAAAGTATTCCGTTCACACGCATTCGATTCATTAACGTGTCCGTTCACACTAGACCGCTGGAAATGCTGGAAACTATGTAGTACATATGCCAGGCCTGTAAGTGGCGCTGCTGCCGCCACAAAATACACCAAAAGCAGCGAAGAAGACCCCGGAGCATGGTTGCCATGGTTGCCCTTCTGTTTATTCTCCGCGGTGGAGAGGGAGGCGGGCTATTTCATCGTTATCAGAAAATGATCATATAGGGCTTACACACGGAGCCGTTGGACCCCCAGAGCGTGGCGTATGTCGATCTACCCACCTTGGGGACCCCCCCCCCCCCACAGAGCGGAGCAAGGCAACGAAACTTAAAATAAGAAGCAGCATTTTACGGCGCGCTATGCATGGGGCCGCCTTGAGGGGGTTTCCCCGACATGTCGTTTCAGTAAATTAAAGGGTGTTTCATGTTGTCGTTGCTGTGGGACTTCTTAATACCTTGGAAAATGCCGTTTAATACTTTTTAATAGCCTTAATTTTCGCTAAATTGATTTATCAACTTTTAATACTTTTTAAGACCCCACAGACACCCTGATCCAACACTGCAGCAATAACCCCGGGAAAATAGCATTCATTTGCCTCAGAGGGCGAACCTTAGAATATGTCTCAATATTAAAACCTTTACAAAAGGAGGGCTGTAGATTGAAAGCCTGTTTTTATAAAAATTCATTATTTTACGAGGCAATAGTTGTGGGATCGAAAATAGTAGTTTCAATTGAGACATTTTTAAGCCTCAACAGTGTGAGCATCTAGATTTTGGCTACACGGTTCTATATAAACGCATTATAGGAGCTGAGGTTGAACTTCAAAGAAAAGAAGCTCAACTCCTTGCCAAAATGAATTTCAAAAAGTGAAATGGTTTTAAACAGGCCAAGCTAACATATTAATCATCATTATCATCATCCTGGCCTCAAGACATTTCTACTTTAGACATTTCAGATACAAATTTCAGAAAAAAGTAAAACTCACATTCAGAGGGATCTGACTTAATAGGTTCAAACAGTGACGAGGCAGAAGCTGACACAGATCCGTCCAAAGAGGCAGAAGACTGGAGCTGCTGAGTTAATGTAGCGGGGGTGTCTGTTGTTGGCGTGAGTGGCGTGGTGCTCGTCACTTCTGAAAGGAAACAAATAGAGTGGGAATAAGATCATTCTGGTTCTTTTCACTTTATTACTACAGCAGAAAGGTGCAGTGGGAAATTCAACAGCAAAAGGACTGTGGATATTTTTTTATTTGTTTTCTTTGCATTAGGAAAGTCAAATTCCTGGAGTAAAAAAGAAGATCATTGTTACCCGTCACTGAGGCTGTCTGGTTGGATGCTGTAACCGACAGTGGAGCAGGTTTTATAGAGGCTGCTTTAGAGACCTGATGGTGGAAAGATGAAGGAACAAAACAAAAGAACGTCATTAAATTGCATGATGAAGAAAATAAAAAGCAGAAGTCAGCGTTTCATTCAGTGTCCCACAGTGATAAAGCATTTATGAACACTAACTTAAACATAACTTCAAAATGCTGCTGCCTTGGGTCTATCTCTACTCCTCTTTAGCGTTTCAATAAAAGGCAGACATCTGAACATTCAGACTTTGATAGTCAACGGTTCAATGTACAAATATAGTTATTGAATGGAGATTAGTGTGGACCTGGGGGGCAGCAGTGGGCGTCTGAGAGGTAGGTGTCGGCGCTGGGAGGCCTTGAAGGATGTCATCTGGAGGAGGGACGGGCAAAACAACGGGAGAGGCACTGGAGGGGTCCTTATTGACCAGCAGGACCTCGATGGGACCTGATGAGCTCTTGAGACGGATCTGGTATTTCTTTTGTCCGTTGAGGATCTGGACCAGAACACAGAAACCAAGACATGAGATGAAGCAGTAGCTGGAGCTATGGAGCTCAGAAAAAGCAAGCTCATCACTTACCGATTCTGGGATGGGGACCTCCAGCTGTGTGCCGATGGGAGCACGGATCGCTAGGAGTGTGTCACCTGAGGAAGAAGGACAGGCAGGTGAGGGAAACTGTGTTTGAGACTGTCAATGTGGGTCACAGAAAGAGAACACTGTCTATAATGACTGAGCATCTGAAATAATTACCTTTGAAGGCTCCGCAGAGGTCATCATGTTTTATATACGCCATAGTATGAAGGGGTTAAGGGTCCAATTCCAATAATGATCATCTCAGCAATATGCTTGCTGGCATTACACATGAATGATACAAATATACATTCAGGGTGATTAGTGTCTGCAGGCCATTTACATGAGCACAACCCTATATAAACACACTACAGGAAAGGGAAAACCCAAAAAAGCATAACAGGGCGTCTTTAATATGCGTCACGGCTTGAGTCATTGTGTCTGATGATGCTCTATGCCAGAGTCACATGCTTGCATCAGTGTTTTTTATGAAGCTTATCAGGATAAATATTTGTAACTGATTCATGATGCATGTTTGCAAAAGGTAGCGAAAAAAGTTATTCACTGTAGTCCTTGTTCTTCAGTCTTAAGTCTGAGCAACATTTAGAAGCCTACAAATTGATTCAATGTTTTCCAAAAATCATTAAAGGTTACAGTAGTTCAATAGGCTTACACAACTCTACTGATATAGTCACACATAAAAAGGGGAAATAAACTGTTTATCTGTAGGTAGGGCCAGTTTTTGGCATAGGCGACATAGGCGGTCGCCTAGGGCGCCAGATCTGGGGGGGCGCTGCGCTGGTAGCTCTGGGAGAGAAAAAAACATTTGTGACCGTTGGGGCTCATCCTAATTTTCGGCCTTGATGTAACAACATTCATAATTAAGTAAATGTAACACCCTTTTCACCCCGGTGACACGTTTCATTTGCCCTGTACGATGGGCGCTGTAAGTGATGAAAGTGGGGGATGTTGGCTTATCAGGCGCTCACAGCCAAAGTGCGAGGGAGAGAGAGAGAGAGAGAGAGAGAGGGCGCACCGGTACCGGCGCTGTTGTTATTAGCATCTGGTGCTAGTTGCTCTAACGGATATAAGAAGAAGATGTTTCCACAACATGGGTGGAGGCTGAGAGGCTCAGTGAGGTAAAGGACTCAAAGGAGTGCTTAGTTAGTTCACTTTAGTCTAAGTTATCTCAGAGGGCCTCAAACCTTTTGATCACAATTTATGTAAACACATATTTCCAAGGCACTCCTTTATAATTATTGGGATAAAACAGGTTTGAAATCATTCCAATGTATACTATAGGACAGTAAACAAAAAATATCGTTTAAAACTGGTGATAAAAAAATATGCATAAATAAATAAATGTTAACTAGGTAAAATAAGATGTGAATGAACAACAAAAATAAAAGAATTTACATTTATTTGTTATTGGTTATGTTAGGTTATTGGTTATGTTCACACACTTATTTGATTATTAAAATGTAAACCGATCTTTTTCATATGGGTGTTTTAGAGTTGTACCCCCTAGATCAGGTCTCTAGTAATTGGGCGCTCAAAGTGCACCAGATTGAAGCATTTTACTTTCAAATGTTCAAAAAGATCTTACCCCCCTAGAGGATGTGATGTCCAGCCCCCAAATCAAACATGTTCATATAAGACTGAATACATTTGAAGCCTTTTTGATGTATATTACCTATGTCGATACGTTTCTGTTTTTGTAGTGTATTTGTCTTTTGTAGAGATTTTTAATTTATTCTTTATATATTCCTTGGAAACTCTATTGATCTTTATCTTTTCTACTTTACGATTCCCTGTCTGTAAGTTGTGAAAACAGCTCATTAACATCTTCTTGGGTTATCACGTCTGAGAAAAACACCTACTCAATATCAGAATGGATGGCTTGGGCTTGGATGAGCACCATTTCCCCCAACAATCTTTCTAGGACCATCAGTTGGTGATTATGTTTCCACCAAATTAACTTTTGGTCGATGGACCAGCACTGACCATAGGATGCCTCTTTAAAAAAACATTTCTAGTTTTAAACAAACACACTGAACAGTAAAGGATTACATTATATAATTCCCCATAGTTTTCTAGATGTTATGACAATAAACCTTTGAATCTTGAATTGAAAAAGGATATGGGCTGTTGTTAGAGTCGTCTGTCACGTTCTTGATGCTCTGTTGGACCCAGACTCTCTGCTGGTCCAGCTCATTCTCCCTCAGAGCCAGGTCATCTAACTCGGCCTTCAGATCGATCAGCTTGTCGGCTATCTCTCTGGTGTTACATCCTGGACCTACGCCCCTGGAACACACAGACAAACAGTCAGCTTCGCAGGACCATGAGCATGCAACATCTTTTTTATTCATGTTTATTTAGTAGTAGCGTTGTTATGAAATGATCACCCGTGAGAAGAGCTTGCAAGAAAAGTGACAAATACAACATGCATAGCCTATGGTCAGTTCTATAATGAAAAAATAAGAATTAGATTCTAATTATTTTCATATGGCTACACACCCTCCTCAACATTAATGTATCTACAGTTACAACTAGAGAAATACAGTCACTGAGTCAGAGTCAGTTGTTCACACATCAACACAGGCGAACACAAGTGCACACAAGGATAACGTGACACCAACCACTTTCTTGCGATTCTCAGATATATAAAATATTGACTGAACACTTACTTCCATTGGATGCTGTTCTTGGACTTCTTCTCGATCAATCCAATTCCTTCTAACACATTAGTGATATCATAGATTCGTCGTTTCTGTCGCACGGCCAAGGTGTCTGCAGCCTGAAGGCAGGACAAAAGCAATTACAACAACAGTGAAGATTACTGGCAGTATATCATTTAGTGGGCTCATATCTAAAGACACAGACAGAGAGAGACCACTGTATCTGTGCCGGTGGGTGCAATGCCCTGGAGCCGCACATGGAACAGTATGACTGTCATTTCAACTTCCTCCTCAGCCCAACCTCTTGCTGTTTAAGAAACTAATGATAACCATATGGCTGGTGCAGATAAGTGCAGGCTTTTTCACCAGAGGATATAGACCCAGACATCTTCCCTAATGCCTTTTCAACGTATCCATCAATGTCAAGACATAGACTTTAGACCGAGCAACGTTTCCATTTTTGGAAAGTAAATACTAGTTTTTGTTGGTTAACTATGCAAGTCCCACGGGAGAATACAAAAATAAAATGTACCATGTGCTTATTTAGTTTAGAGTTAGACTATTTATTTGTTTAATAACCAATACAAAAATGCTATATCATGATTCATATAGTTTTTGAGGTACAAAATGATTGGGATATAAGATTTTGGCCATATTTCCAAGCCTTTTATTTACCTGTCAATTATTCTGTTTCATTGAGGAGAGGCTGATTTGAATTGAATTGTTATGGGCAGGTGAAAGTGAAAGAGTGAAAGACAAAGCAGAGGGACAACATGAGTGTCAGTGAGGTCACTGTAACAAGTCATGCTTGGCTGGTCAAGCTGCCATCTGGTTTACTGGATTCAGTTGAGAAAAACATGGCTGGCAGTTGGTTTTCTAAATATTTCTATTTATATTGCAGGAGGACAAGGGTTAGCATTTTGTATAAGTCTGCCATCAGAGTAACCCCATGTTGTGCCGAGTGATATTTGCTGAACATTGCCAGAAACAGATCCACTTCTCTTAACAACTTCATCTTATTAGAAGTTTACACACACACAAACTACTTATATAAGTAACTTTATAGACTCTCACCACATGCTGCTCAGCAGGAAGGGTGATCATTTCCTGGGAAGGTTAATTAAAAATATCCTTGACTGTGAAAAACATAGCTAACGTAGGTTAATGGATATGTGAATTTAATTACAAAGCTAATTCATTGTGGTTAAAATATATGCTTTTGGATTACATACCGGAAACTAGCGCATTGAATGGATGTCGTTAAGTGACAAAGACGTTATCAATCAGGAAAAAAGGTTGTTCATGTGTGAAGATGCATAAGCGTTTGCTTAGAAAGGAACGACAAAAGCTGACCCACTTTTTAAACTCTGAATCTCCAGGGGGCAGAGTCTGAGAAGTTGACCTGTTCTCAAAGTTCACTTTGTAACCTCACTTCCAGAAAGACCAAATGCCACGACAGCGCATTTTAGAGTAGGTTAATAAAGTGTTAAGAGGTGTTTTAAAACTATAAACACTAGCAAAGTGGTATCACCCAATCAAATTAGCTTGTCACACAGCTAGGCTAGGCTAACAGGCAGGCTAGCGAAAGTGCATCTAAACTAACGACAGCAGGCAGGCTCAAAATGACATGTGCTAGCTAACAACAAAGACTCTACTGAATGCTCACCGCTTTCAGATCCAGCACTCCGTCCTTCGCCTCCTGTAGTAAAGTCACAAACTTAGTGGTGAGGAGTCCCAGGCTCTTCTCGTGCCTGCTGGGAGTCTGTGGCTGCAGCGAGTCCCCCACAGCCCCAAGCTCGCCTCTGCCACTGGCCGACTCTAGCTCCATCATAGCTCGGGAGCAGCTTCGTACTTCCCCTGCCTCCCCGACCAAACCCAGCCAGCGAGACCAGGAAAGCAAGCCTCAACGCAGCAGTCAGACGAAAAGAAGGCCGGAAAAGTGGGTGCAAAACAACAGATGTTAAATGAGCTAGTCCGGCCTGGTTGGTTCCAGATTATTGCAGTAAATCGCGCTGAACAGGCTGAAAACAGTAATTCAATGAACGAGCGGTCGGTGGAGAAGAGCCGTTGGCCACGCGAGGTATGAAGGGACGGTTCAGTCGTCACAGGGAGCGTGTGCATTTATATACGTATATATAAATGCAAATACTCACACCACTTCATAAGAATATTTATAAAAACGTATCTACTTCAAAAAATATTTTCTAATACAGCAATGTATTCAATGTGAACAGCAAAGTTTAGGTGGGATTTTTATTTTAGATTAAAGAGAAGAGTTATCCGGATGAATGAAGGAGTGTTACTTTTTGACGACCCCTTACCTACTCAAACTTGAATAAAACATACGCACGCGTGCATGAGCATGAACGCGATCATGCACAATACAGACACGCGCACACATGACCAATAACAAACTCCGGACATATCCAATACAATATAGTTGAAAAAGCCTTATTTTTGACTGATTCACAAGTCACATTTCAAACACGGAAACAGGGTGGGGAATTTGGGTCAGATTACTTTCAAAACTAACTGCTGGACATTGACAACCATACGTTAATAGCTTAATGTGTTATCAAATGCTATTAAGAAATGTATGATCAGCTTATTGATAAACAGCTGAGGAACGAATGATTAATTAATTAACCTTTAAGGAGTGCTTCCCTAATAATTATATAACCGTACTATAATGTAGATAGTGCTGAAATACCACACATCCTGTATTAATTAATAATTAAGCAGTTATTAGTTCATGAATAGTGTTAGAATTTATTTTATAAATCTGGCTAACCCTTAGGTGCTGAATGGCTCTTGTTGTAAGGTGCATGAAACAGATTATTTTGTTCTCACCATGTTCTTCATTTTATTAGAAGTTTACACACTCAAACTGCTTACTTTATTACTGTTATTATTGTCATTGATGTTATTTTTTACAGTACTACATTGAACTATAGACAGGTGTTACCTATATGCATACATCATTTCCCACCGTAATTTTGTATAGTTCTTATAATTGTCAAAATGTTGATGTATGTGTTCTTTAGTTTAACATTTTGTATTATGTATACTATATATACAAAATAAATGCTATGGTACATTTTTTTCCATCTTTTTAAAGGACAGCAAAATAAGCCTTGAAATTCAACCCTCAGTGACAAACATGGATTCAGTGGAATTAAATGCTTTTAAATTACATCAATGTATTGTTTTATAATAGCGTATCCTTGAGTGGGCTATGTAAAAAAGAATGACAGTACTAATAAACTGATCAGGTCACACATTATTAAAAATTAAATATTGTTCAGAATTATCATTTATAAATCATAGTTATGTGTTATTATTTGAGATTGTAATAATACTTTTCGTATACTTGCACAGTCTTTAAAACGTAATATCTTATCTCTTATGTTGCACTGTTGGAGGAGCCTGTGACTTTTTTCATTGCCATATCTACACTGTAGCTAATGTGCACATGACAATAAAGCCTTGAAACTCTTTATTCTTTGATCAAGACGATACTGGCTGTATCATGTTTGTACAGCAGGGGGCAGCCACGTCAAAGGAGAAACGCTCGGGTAAATTAAGTTTCAGGGTCGTCAGATTCGTGGCTCTAGAAATCTGCTTTGTACGTGAAAGAAAACAACCCCAACAAACAAATGGAATCATCCAAGTTATTAACCTTTCAATTTCAAACATAGCAGTGCTGATAAATAATAAATAAAAACATATTAAGCCCATGCAGCTCATGTCGCGAAAGTGCTCCTCCACACCGCTAAGGTTACAGCACAGCTGTCAGCTGACTAAACCAAACAGGAGAGCCTCCTTCTCTGCAGCCGGAAACATCATATTCATTCATGCCCAGGTAAATATTCCTGATATAAGATGTACATTTTCACCAAAACAAAGCAAACAGCGTTGCTCAGCCTGACATGTCCACGACACACTACTTCTTTTGTAGCTTCGTACCTAAACGTTAGCTACACTGCTAGCTAGCATAGAGCTACAATAACAACAACAACAGCTGTCAATGATTGGGAATTAAACATATTGATTTAAAAAACTTTAAAACCCTTGTCTTTTGCCACTTAGAGTCAAACAAGCTATTCATAAATAAGTAGTCTAACTGTGGTGCGTGTACTGTTTGGGGTCAGGTGGTTTCCTTTGCTTATTTCCATATCATATATTTGAAGACTTCACTTTTTATATACCATTAGACTCTCAGACATTTAATTATTAATTATTTAATTATTTCAAAAAATGGGCATTCTCATGCAAGAAATTAAAGAAAACTGTTCAGTCCTATCCCACGTACTGTAGATATATAAATGAAGATGTCAACGATCATTAGGTAATAAGGTTAGCTTCAGGCAATATGTGGTTTTAACTGGCCAGCCCAGGTCGGTGCTCATTGTGCTTTGTGCAATAAAGACACCCTGTATTTTAAAGACCGTATTCATTTTCATTGTCTTCCTTCTCCTTCCCTTTTCAACTTCTTTCTTTTTTTGCTTCTTCTTCTTCTTCCTCAAAATGCCCACCCCGGACCCACAGCTGCGCGACCATGAAGAAGAACAAAGGCAAAGCCAGCAGTACTAACGAAAAGGAGTTTGTGTTTGAGTTCAGGGCAGGGCAACACAACTGTGTCCTCAAAGTGCCTCTGCAGTTTCCTGTTCAAGAGATCATCAGTGACCTCCATGGACGCCTGATGCTGCTGCATAACATACCCTGCTACATAGAAACCGGTGAGATTGCCGCTCTTGGTTATAGAACACTTGATGGAGGACTTTTGTATTTCATTTTTATCCAGATCGCAGGTGCAGTTGATATTAACAGGGATTTGCAGACCCCTTTCTAATGGATCTATAATTGTATTCCGTCCATATAGGCCACATGCAAAGCAAAATAATACACTTAAAATCTTGTAATTAATTATGAGAACACCAACGTTTCACTAGTCTTGGTTACCAGCAATGCACTTACAAAATCAATAAAGCTATCGAAAAATAACAGACCACACAACTGCCAATGGCTGTGAGAAAGATCATTTGGCATGCAGCACTTCAACACATCCCAAAAAATGTCTTTACACATTTATTACTTTTTTCCGATTGGTTTAGCTGCCATTAATAAAACCAGTGGTGGCACCGGTGCCAACATGTATCACACTCCTTTAAAGTTGTTGTTGTCAACATTTCAATGCTGCATATCATACATATGTATGTTTTTAATTTAATATCCTTTATCTGTAAATATAACAGCTAAATTGCCAAATATTCTTAAACAGCCCCCAGCCTCCACAAGTATGTCTACTAAAATGTACCCTGTTGGACAAGTAACATCATATTTGGTTGCTGAAATGAAAGTATTCAAAGAATATGACTGGAGAAAGAGTTGGTACTGTCAGCATTCATGCTGTTAGTTTGAAATGGAATAGATATAGCCAATGATAATTTATTTATTTTTTGACATTATTTGTATGCATCTCTTTCTGCAGATCTAAAAAGCTCCCTTTCCAGCTTCGTTGAGAAGGAGACCATCCTGGATTATGACAGAGAGGCAGAGCTGGCGCTGCAGAGACTCACAACAGGAGACGTGGATATAAACCAGCTGACCAACGCATGGACCAGGTCTTATGTGGAGGTTTGCATCAAAACAAATACACATCAGTTTCTTAACCATAAGCAAACTGGGTTGTATCAGTATGAATGTATGTACAGTATAATTATGGGCAGCTATTGACAAATTCACTGTTTTGATCACTTTTGGGATTTATTTTACATTTGCGACTGAAAATGTTGCCTGTTGTTAAAGATGAAAATCAGTTTTTTATTTAGTTTTGTTTATTGACTCTGGCTTTACACCATGTTATGGCTGTTGTAGACTACACATATTGAATTGTATTAGTAAAATAATATTCGATTTGAGAAGAAGGCCATAAACACAACTAATGAGATGGATCACCCTCACAGAGCCTCTGTGACTCAACAACAACCTCTACATCTTACATTCAAATATTCAGCTAAAATAACAGTCTATTTCAAAAAGATAATATAACATGGATATTAAGATCTTAAATAACTCTACGTGTTATCCTAACCTCTCTATATTTCCTCTCCTGGACGATCATTTCAGTTTGTGATGACAGAAAACGCTTAAAAAATTCAAGGAAGATATTTATATGAAATACATGCATGTCTATTAATAATGTGGACAGCATGTTTTATTCTTGGTTGGTGGTAATCTCAGACGCTGCTGGACTTACCCTGCTCGAATATCCACTACTCTACGTTTCTGTAGTATTGCAGAGATGTTTAGGAAGTGTCCTCGAATGCTCCTGCTTTGGGGACGCATCAATAATGCAATTTAAATGAAGTGGTACAGTGCATCTGCAAATGAATTATTCATGAGTTCTTCCCAGAGATCCATTATGTGGTGGCGTCTTACACATCATTTAAGAGTAGGGTCAACACTTTCAAATAAGGATCAATACAAAATACTCTAGTGACACTCAAAAGTGGATTTCTAATTAATATTAAGTATTATTTTCTCACCTACGCAAACACTGAGAGTGAACGTCTCTTATTTCTTATTTTAGAAAGGGCAATACGGTTTTCTGTGTTGATCCTTCAAAGTTCAGGAGTCTGAACTCTGCTGTCACTTGACCGGGCATTTAAAAAAAGACAAGGCTGCCTCAGCACGTGTTGTGAAATCTCCCCCGCTCCACTGCACTCAGACATTAATTTAAGGCCTGACTATGCATTTGCATTTCACTGCAGTCACACAGAAATACACATGGAAGCTTTCCAGTGTCCGCCGTGCTTGTGGCCTGAGGATTCCTGAGCCTGTATTAATAGAAGGTTTCACATTCTAATACTGATCTGCATTACTAATTATGGGTGGGTTGTTTATTGACCAGAGCTGAACATATAGCATGTGTTGCCCTTCGTTTATATCTTCCTGTGGTCACATAGGATGTCGTTTTTTGCACTTTATTCTGGAAAAAATGAAAATATTGCTAGCCACTTTGGTGCAGCAGATCATTACCCAAAATAACAGTTTTAATTCAATTCAGTTTTTATTGAATTATTTCAGTTGATTTTTCTGTTTGACCATTTTGTTTATTTCTTTTATGACGCTTCCAGACTACGCTGGAACACGCTCGTCCCGAGGAGCCCAGCTGGGACGAGGACTTTGCCGATGTTTACCACGAGCTGATCCACTCCCCTGCCTCAGATACCCTCCTCAACCTGGAGCACAACTACTTTGTTAGCATCTCCGAGCTCATCAGTGAGAGAGACATGGAGCTAAAGAAGCTCCAAGAGAGGTTGGTATTAGGGAACTATCATTTAACTATGTGAACTCTGGATAGAGTTCGTAGCACCAGATTTAGTTAAGAGGCGTCATAGCAAAGGGGGTAAATATATAATAAATATTGTAAGGCACTGTAAATGAGGATTTTGATGCTGAATTCTTTATTATTCTGTTGAAATCTGTGATAATTGTTGTGTCTGTCAGGCAAGCATCTGAGATGGACAAAGTGATGCACGAGCTGGGGAATACATTGAGTGACCATGATGTAAATGCAGTGGCCTCCCAACATTTTGATGCACAACAGGTAAAAAAGCAGGTGCACCTCGATCTCACGACACGTTTCTAATTTCTCCGAAGACATTTGTCTATTTCCCAATTCACCCGGGCCTGTTTAGTCAAAATATGAAGTTCCTCAGTGTTTGACATCTTTAAACAGGTCTTGGAGAACAAGTGGGCCAGTGAGCTGAAGCAGGTGACAGGCATTCAGAAGCACGAGTACCAGCAGTGGGTCATCAGTCTGCACCAGGATCTGCAGAAGTCCAACAGCAGCCAGATCACGTGAGTTATGAGTGTTTGTGTTCACACTCACACAAACAGTCTTTTAACAGGATCATGTGTATGCACATCTACTTTACACCCACCTGCAGCTTAACAGAGTCAGTTATTTGCTTTGCTCTATTAAATCTCGGGGGAAAGCAGGAGGGTATACTACGAATCTAGTTCAACCTATCCTGGATATGTTTTGAGTTATCCGGTTGACTTAATCCAAAACAAAGCTGCTCTCGCTAAACTGTCCTACAACGCTGGCTATCACCTCGTTCGCTCAAGCCAGCCGTGTCCTATCTAGTTAGGTGCACGTTCACATAAGAGGGGTGGTATCTGGAGCATTCGACCAATCACAAACATGGAGAAGCATACTGACAGCACAGCGTCACACTTCCTGAATGAAAAGTCAACTATAATATTAGTCAAATATGAAGAAGTTAAACTTTAAACATCCATGACTTAAACACTTTATCCAGGATAAAAGCCACATAGCTGCACCTGCAAGGTGAATACAGCTGGTAAAAGAAAAAGTGTTTGAATGCGTACATTAACAGGTTTATGATATCACTGCCCCGTCTAAGACACGAGTGGATCTGACTTTAATTACATTTGACTCGAGTGTTTCGTCAACTTGCACGGCCAGATACGGCTCGGCTGACTCAGATAAGGAAATATATGATACATTATGATGCATGTGATATGATGTGATATGAATGATAATGGGACATATCGACGTCTGCACTCACAGTGCTGCGGACTGTAGGCTACGTAATGTTACTTTGATCTGGTTACTTGTGTTGTGGCAGATATTTAATTAAGCTTTCTTAACATAATAGTATAATAATAGTTAATAGTCCGATTGTTCTGAAGATGGGAGGTGATATTCTATTCATTTTCAAGTTCACACAGTCGGTGATTTTGGCCGGCCGTCTTTCCTGCAAAGGCAGTTTAAACTGTATTTCCTCCGCAGACTGAGCTTTGATTGGTCAGCAGGCGTGGTGCTTTCGCTGAGTTGATCTCTTATCCTGGAACATATCCTGCTTCGGAGCACAGACTAGGTTCCAGGATAAGTCACCATGGAGATCTAGCCCGCTAAAAAGTGAACCAGCTTCGTAGTACCGGAAATCCCAGAAGTTATCATGCTAAACGAAAATCCTGCTTCGTAGTATACCCCCCTGGTGTTTATCCAACATAATTACTCTTGAGTCAGGTGCTTTGTGCCTTCCTTTGGTTAGTTAAAAGCTACTGTGCATAGAAGAATGAATGAATGAATACAATGTTTGAAGTACCATTGTTGAAATGCACGCACCTAACGGCACTAAGTGTGGGGTTGAAGTTCAGCTTAAAGGGACAGTTCGCCTCAAAATGCACATTTTCCACTTACCTGTAGTGCTTTTTGTCAATCTACATTCTTTGTGTGAGTTGGCCATTGTTGATATATATGTTGTAAAGATTTCTTCCTTCTCTCCCTTATAATGGATGGGGCTTTTTTCTGGTGGTGCCAAAAACACAATAAAAAACTTAAACAGCAATGTCTCTTTCCAGAAATCATAACACAGTTACTCAGGATATTCCACAGAGGTTGTTGTCAGCAGCTTTATGTAGGAACTACTTTCTTTGCACTGTATCACTGCACAGAACGCAGCGTACATCTACTCATGAAGGCTTGTGCTTTTAACAGAGCGAGATGTAAACGCAATGATTAGCTAGCTCAGGAGAATTAGTGACATTAAAGAGGGATTTAAGTGACGACAAGGGCCTGTTAAACTGTATGAAACGGACCAAATCAAATGCTTTAAAAAAACGTTCAATATATTGCTACACTTTAAGCATTACAATGTTGTTTAACAAAACTGTTATAGTATAAAGAATACACAATCATAACCTCTGAAAAAATGTACTTTTTCAGGCTGTAAAGTAACATGTAGACTGAGTTAATCTTTACATGTAAATCAATAATTCAACTATTGTTTTTAAGAATCAACACCCCTATAACTCACACTTCTGCAGCAGAACTAACCCAACACACAGCGTGTCTGCTTTGAAGTACACAGCTCATTTACATAGAAATTAAAGTGAGGTCAAAAACTCCTCTTAGTTTGATTGACACTCAGCTCTGCAGCCCCATTTGGACTGACTTTGGGATAAGAGTTGGGGAGAAATCTTAATAGTGGTTATCAGTGATGTGGTCCTGCAGAGTGCTGGTCATACTCTCCTCTGCATATATTGGATTTTCCTTCAAATCACAAACACCACCGGAACCTGTAGGCTAAGAGCAGGCAAAGTGCTGAGTATGCATTGTTTTTGTTCTAATGATGAATATCATTGTGTTATTATGCGAGGGTGGAACCTAATACTTTGACGTCAACACTTTTTAAATATGCATTCCCAAAGCTTAAAGCATGAAGGAAATCAGAATGGATTTTGGTGATTCCTTTGATATTCAAAATGTTTTGTAAGTTAAATGCTAAATCCCGAAAAATGCTTGTCATTAAAGTGTGTACTACATTATTTTGAGAAAATCCAACTAGTATATAGGGTTACAAATGTAAACAAAGAAACTAAAATGCTACACTGCGTTATCCAAAGGAATGCACCAAACATTAAGAAAACAGTGTTGATATTTATTGTTTAAGTGTTGATTAAACCTAAAGAGTTAGAAGAAATGCTTTCATTTTGAAATAAAAAAATTTTTTTGTTGTATTTATTAATGGAAATATTAAGTCAATTATAAAACCGTGTTTACATTTTTGTATTTGATCTGATGCTTTAAGTTGGTTGATATGGCTTTCAATGCAATACACTTTTCTAAATGATCAGTAATCTTTGTGAACCAATGATACCATCAGTTTATTGTCAACATAATCGCAATAGGACTTTTTCACCAAATGGTGCAGCCCTAGATGTGAAAATATAATATGTTTTTCACTTTTTTTCTGGATGAAATGCTTTCAGATTCTTCCCTGACCCTATATAACACGCTGTTTTTGATAAATGTCTTGTTTGCACTATTGTTTCCCAGGGAGGAGATCAAGGTGCAGCCCAGCCAGCTACTGGAGGTTGCAGACCCCGGGGCCCGGATGTTTGAGGAGCAGCCTCAGCTGGAGGAGAGCTTCACCATACACCTAGGTGCACTTCTAGCATAGTGTTTTTACACTGTTTTGTGCCATTTGAAATGTCGGTTACCACATGCATAAATCACTTAGACATGTCGTTATTCATGAGAAGCATACTTGTTTTGAACTACAGTAGTGTTGTGCTAAATGTATCCATGTGTATTCATTATCTATATATATATATATGTTGTGTTCAGGGGCCCAGCTGAAGACGATGCACAACCTGCGGCTGGTCCGGGCCGACGTGCTGGACTTCTGTAAACACCGTCAGCACAGCAGCGGGGGGGCAAAGCTGAGGCGTCTGCAGACGGCCCTGTCGCTCTACTCCTCCTCCCTCTGTGGGCTGGTGCTGCTGGTGGACAACAGGGTCAACTCCTACAGCGGCATCAAGAGAGGTCAGGGGGACATACTTTATATTCAGAGAAATTGTTGGTGACGTTTTGAAGTCAAATGAGAATTGGCATTCTTTTAATTGATGTGTCACCTCATTGGCTCTTCTGATTAGCCTTTATATAGAACAATGATCAAACTACTCAGAATTAATATCAGCCATTTAATCGGAGCACCCTTGGAGACATGGTAACAAAGAAGAGCCCTGGCTTTATAACTGTTATTTGATGCATCTTTTCATCCCTGTCTTTTTGTCAGAATTTGCAACTGTGGCGAAGGAGTGTACAGACTTCCACTTTCCCTTCCTGGAGGCACAGCTGGACGAGGTGCAGCAGGTGCTGCTCTACGCCCGAGCCCAGCGGAGCAGCAAGCAGAAAGAACAGCCAGGTGAGACTG
Organism: Notothenia rossii; assembly: GCF_949606895.1. Classification (NCBI taxonomy): domain Eukaryota; kingdom Metazoa; phylum Chordata; class Actinopteri; order Perciformes; family Nototheniidae; genus Notothenia; species Notothenia rossii. The sequence goes on along the minus strand of NC_136903.1, from coordinate 27,696,757 downwards.
GGCTGCTCCGGTACAGCTACAGTATAATGTAGACCAAACATTCAAAGATGATAAGAAAGCGAAAGGCAAGACAGAAGTCCTCAAAACTGTTTCTTGATTTACATTTCTCGAAACCAGTGCTTCTCAAAGTGTGGTCCGCGGACCACTGGTGGTCCGTGAGCGCCCCCTAGTGGTCCGTGAGTATATTGGTAACATTTCAAATTTGAAATTAATTAATTAATTAAAGTTTTCCACACTCTCGCGGGAATATCTCCGCAATGGAGCGAGCTTAAGTTTCACTTTCGATTGCATGATATGGCCCAGACAAACACCTTCATCACACATGTTGCCACTTGTTTGTACCATTTTCAAGCGATTTGTAAAAAACGATGTGTTTTTGGATATTTGTGGAGTTAGGTGGTCCGCGAGTGTTTTTTTTATTGGTTAAGTGGTCCTTGGTATGAAAAAGTTTGAGAAACACTGCTCTAAACAATCAAAAGCTTGGACACAGAGAAGACATTTATGCACATTTATTTATTTGATCAATTTCACCATTTGAAATGCTTACTTTTGTTGTATTTTCAATGTTTATCCTTACAGAGATACCAAGGAATGGAGGTGACGATAAGAACAAAAATGTTGAAAGAAATCCATCCAACATCTTACCAGGTAATCAATACCCATCAATATGTAAACTGACTCTTTTTTGGACTAACAGAGCAAAGAATCTCTCATACATTAATCCCACATTATTTAGCAATATTATTTTCTGACCACAGTAGTTTTGTATAATGTAATATTTTACACTCTTCCTTCCTCAAGGTGAGTTTTACATCTCGCGGCACTCCAACCTGTCCGAGGTTCATGCTGTCTTCCACCTGTGTGTGGACGATAATGTGCGTTCAGGAAACATCACGGCGCGAGACCCGGCCATCATGGGGCTGAGGAACATCCTGAAGGTCTGCTGCACACACGACGTCACCACGGTTACCGTCCCTCTGCTGCTGGTCCACGACATGTCAGAGGTGAGAGCAGCTGAGAGCACCGTGAAACGTGATCCAACACTCATTCTTTCTCTAGCAGCGTCAAAGCACATTTCTTAGGGATTATAATATTGTAGTAATAAGATACCTCAAGGGAATAATTAAGCCCAAATTGAATACAATACTTGAAAGAGTCCTATTATACTCATGTTTAGGATCATATTCACTTTGTACCTCTGCTGTGACATGTTTTCATGCTTTAGTGTTCAGTATTTTTCTCATACTGCATGGCGTTTCAGGCAGGGGGAGAGTTTGTGGGATTTTCTATGTGCTTTGGTCTTGTACCTCTATGTTTAACATAAGCAGTGGTAATTATTTGTGGATGGGAAGATTACTAGTTACACACATTTTCGTGGCTCTTGACAAAGTCCTCTTTTCTTCCTCTTCATCCTAGTGCGCTCGCGGTATCCTAGGCCTTGAACTTCACATTTACCAGGTTTGAAACCAGGTTAAACAGTTATGACCTGAGTCCAAATCAAAAAGACATTTGGTAAATACACAATAAGGATTATTTCTCTCTTATAGTATATGTAAATTGGAACGGAAAAGAAAATCTGCTGGAATTTGATGGAATTAGACATTTTAGAAACATTTATACATCATAATCTGATCATTTCTTTAGAGGGAAGGTACATTCAATCAATCAATCAATCAATCAATCAATCAATGTTTATTTATATTGCCCAATATCACAAATGTTACATTTGTCTCAGTGGACTTCACAGTTTGTACGGAATATCAGTATGACAATACAACACCCTCTGTCCTCGGACCCTCACATCGTACAAGGAAAAACTTCCAGAGAAAACCCACAGTTTAAAGGGGAACATGGGAGAAACCTCAGGGAGAGCAACAGAGGAGGGATCCCTCTCCCAGGATGGACAGACGTGCAATAGATGCCGCGTGTAAATCAAAGAGATAATATATTTGCAACATAGGTAGAACAAATGTTTGGAAATGCATGTGTCTATAATAAGAAGATGAATCCACGAGGAAGTCAACAATCCTGTGGGAGGCATCAGAGAAGTAGAATGATGAGAGTCAGGCAGGACCGCAGAGACAGGTTCAGCCACGACTCGAAATCCAGGACTCAGGATCCGGGACACAGGATCCGGGACTCAGGATGCGGGACTCAGGATGCGGGATTCAGACTCAGGATGCGGGACTCAGGATACTCAGGATTCGGGACTCCGGATGCAGGACTCAGGATGCAGGACTCAGGATGCAGGACTCAGGATCCAGGGCTCAGGATCCAGGACCACAGCAACAGGCACAGCCACAACTCAGGATCCAGGACTCAGGATGCAGGACTCAGGATCCAGGACTCAGGATCCAGGACCACAGCAACAGGCACAGCCACAACTCAGGATCCAGGGCTCGCGATCCAGGACTCAGGACCGCAGCAATAGGATCAGCCACGACTCAGGATCCCGGCGTAGATAGATACCAAAAAGACATTTGGGGGAAGCTGGGTTATTCGGAACATGAGAGTACAAATTCTCATTAAGACTGTCTGTGGCGCGCTCATGGATCTTCTCATGTCCAAGAGTCTTTGTTTGAATATCCAAAGACTTCTAACCTTTGAAGCCTCAGGAACCAGATGAGCTTTAATTAATAACTTCTGGTTCCACTTTTTCCACACTTTCTCCTGTGTCATCTTCTCTTTAGTCTTGTTTGCCATTTAGTGCAGATGTGTGCCTGTTTGGACACGCCTATTTAAAGAACAGAGCTGTGCCTCTTAGTCTTATGTTTACATGTGTTTCTGTTTCCCCAGAGATTTTATGGAAAAAGTAACGGAGAATTGCGTAATTATGCTGAAATACATGATTAAAAGTTTGTAGAGAGGAAATTGAATATTATACCAACCAGATAAAAGTTTAAGTTTCCAAACAGTGACAGGTAAAATATTTGTTATGTTAATTTGTCTGGTTGAAAACAATTGCCTAAATTGCTTGGCAAAGACAGAGACAGCCTTACGTTTTCCTTGTGGAGGAGTGCAACAGCACTTGTTCCTACCTCAGTACTAATAAGAAACAGACTGTTTTATTATTACAATAAGCAGCAGTGTTTCCGATTCATTGATTTATTTGTGGCGGGCCGCCACAAATAAATATCGCCCGCCACAAATTGATCTGATATGGTGGTCTAATGGATCTGATATGGTAGTCTAATGGATAGTGAGGTGGGCTGATGATCAGCTGATGGTTGCGAGTTCAAATCCCGCCTGGAACACCACCACTAGTGTGCCCTCGAGTAAGGCACTTAGCCCAGGGAGAATGTCCCTGTAATTGCTCATTGGTCATTGGTCATTGTAAGTCCCTTTGGAAAGAGGTGTCTGCTAAATGCCCGAATTGTAAATTCTATTTTTGGGAGAATAAACCCCACAGATCCTTTTCTTATTTGAGGGGGGTGGATGCGTGGGCCAACCGAATAGGTTAAGGGGCCTTTGGTTTTTCTTGCCGGGAGGGGGGGGTGCCCACAAATAGAATCAAATTCTGTGGGAAACACTTTGTATTGTCTTCTCAATGTATATAGTTAACTTATGTCTTTTATTTGCACATTGGTCACTTGCAACAGCCTCCAGCACTGTTTTATATATCTTTCTGTTTCTCCTTGCACTATTTTTATTGTTTAAAGTCTTGCATACATTTATGTTGCATTGTTAAAAGAGAAATTGAAATGCCAAAACGACACTGTAGTTATTCTGCACGTGAAAATAATGCCTTGAAATTGATTCATGAAACTTGACTCTATACTATCCTATTGTTAGGATCCATTGCTCAGTTTATCTTAAGGGCAAATAGTTTGTGGGTAACACAGTAAACACAGGTCTTAGCCTGGGCCTCGATGACACCCTGCCATCGCCCAGTTTGTCGACTCAGAATGGGTGCAAAACACTCGAAAGTGGGAGAAAGGCATGTGAGTGGCAGAAACATTTGAACTGATTCAGCCTACTAACACATACAATTCATATTCGAATGAACATGTCATATATCTTTGGGGGTTTTATTTGGACATTATGTGGGGCATTTTACCATAACTTCTTAATTTTATATTATTGTATCCCTTTGTTGCACACTCTTATTTTGAAGTAAATGTTTATATAAATATTTGTATTTATTTATATATATAAACAAATAAAATATTGTCAGTGACTGTCACTAAACCCATTTCCCCCAGATAAATAATGTGTTGTGATTCTAATTTCTGACGCTGTGATCAGAGGTTGTGCAGAGATTACTTCCTGCTGAGGTCACTGTGTGCAGCAGACTGGAAACAGGCGTGCAGAAAACATGCCTGCTCTTTAAACATGTTGAGTTTAAATACAGTCACATTACAGGAGACTTTTGACCCAGTTCATATGTCATATATACACTATTGCACACATGCGTTGGAATCTGTCTAGTTGGGTCAATCATGCAACACAATTTGAACAGTTAACATATTCAACTCCAATGTAACCAACATACATTCCTCTGCCTTTTATTATTTTGAGCATTATTTATTTTTCTACTTTGTATTTCCCTACCCCTGCAGGAGATGACCATACCGTGGTGTCTTAAGAGAGCAGAGCTGGTTTTCAAATGTGTCAAAGGTAAGTTATTTTTACTGAAGATTTCTTTTGAATTCCAAGCTGACATTTGATAGCAGAGATCTGTGAAGCCTTTTACTGTTCTTTAAAACATTAGGTCTTGTTTTCATTCCCTCAAAGTTAAAAGAGCAAAGGATACTTTTGTTCTTCTTTGGGGAAATGTACCAGTGTTCACTGACAGTGTTTTTCATTTCCCATAATGCAAAGCTGATGAACTAAACATGTTGTTATTAGGGCTGTGCATTTTGCAAGAATCGTGCAATATGATATGCATCATGATACAGTGATGTCAATTCATTATAGTGCAATATTTTTGCTATACTGTAAGTAAGGCAATATATTTTAATGAAAAATATATATATGCAATTTAAGTTTAGGGCAGCTGTTATTTAAAAAACAACACACAGCCAGTTGCAAAATATTTTAGCCGTGCATGTAAACTATTCATACAAAATTGATCGCTCAACACTGAGAAAGTTGCTCCTTGACGATGCAGCTTGAGGGATGGTAGATATACAAAAGAGTATAATTACAAAAACGAAATAACACCTTAATAAACTATGGCTGTGCTTAAAAAAATGCAGTGCTGCATTATCCACAATGTTTTTTGCAGACGAGCATATATATCTCTACCATGCTACATTGCGTTATATATCAAATGCACCCTATAGGACTCATCATTGCAAACTGTAAAGCCTAACTGGATCGTCCTCACTTATATATGCGTAGGATGCAGCATTGTTTTTTTATTAATGTATAAAGCCATTTTAGGTAAGCTTCCACTGTACATATGTGCCAGATTTGCTCCAGTTTGTGACTCTTACAACCTCAGATCCAGTGCCTGGATACGGTTCCAGGTACCTGCTGTGCCGACTGAGGCTGGGAAAAGGAGTATTTTTTTATTATGGTCCTTGGTCTTGGAATGACATTCAATCACACCTCAAACTGATGGCACTTGTCTCAATAGCATGTTTTAAATTTAAGTTGTCTGAAGTCCTTACCACCAGCTGCTCTTGCAGTAATAACTAGTGTACCTTTCTTACTGTCCTAATGTGCACAATGTAGTGACTGCTTTTTGTCTTTTGTTTTCTTAGTTATGTTCTCTGTATTTTATATGTTTGTGTTATGTGTTATGTGTAACGTTGCTGCCTTCTTGGCCAGGTCAGCATTGCAAATGAGATTCTATCTCAATGCTTTTATCTGGTTAAATAAATAAAAATAAATATATATATATATATGAGTGCTGTATAAAGTGTCTGGCCTTTTGGAAAAAAAACTAAAAAACCTATGATGCATTGCACAATAAGCCAAAAGGTTGCAGCAAATATACTAATCAACATTTCACAGAGTGCATGTTAATATTTAAAACAAGTAGTCTCATTTAGACTAACAGAATGGATGAAAAACTCTATGCACCAGGGAGACAGAGTTTTTGTAGTAAATTATTCGTAGGACATAGTCATTATTTAAAATAAACTTGTATCGTGTTGAATGTTTCGTATTGTTATTGTGAGGTTGTAGCATAACCCAGCAGTAGAATACACTGAACATTGCAGATAGATATATGTGAATGAACTTGAATCTGATTTTATTTGCAGGCTTCATGATGGAAATGGCCTCATGGGATGGAGGAATATCACGCACCGTCCAGTTTCTAGTGCCAAAGGTAAGAGCAGAGCCTTATACATGTCATTTTGGTCCCTCAACTCTTAGCTTACTCGACACACACTCATGCTTCAAGTATTGCTTTGCCAGCAGATCTCTGTTAATTCAACAGAAGTGTATACTTACAGTAAGGCCTCGCATGTACACATCATCACAAAAGGCACACCTGGGCTTGCAGTACCTAGCTTTGAATGCAGGCAGAGAAGAGAGACTGTTTGAAAAGCACGCCATTAATCAGAGATTATGGAGCTTTAGGTTCTCTTGACCAATGTTTACACTACTGCCATAAAAGAAAGCTTGGAAACTTATCCCTATAATTGTGTGATAAGAAATGGTATTAACGTGTAGCTTCCCAACACTGAGGCGTAATCTGGGACTGCCTTGAATATCCAGCTCTAACTTTATGTAAAAGTAAATGTATGAACATACAGCATCAGCTTTGAAGCTAGGTTTTCTGTCATATTTGTTTTAAGTACTGGTAGTTGTGACACAGAGCTGGATGAAACTAAGCTGTTGTTTTTTTTAGCTTATCTTGATGTGTATGCCTATAGCTTTTGTGGTTTGTCGGGAAGGCAGCACAGCTTAAAGCACAATCTCATGTTGGCAGGTTAAGAGGATAAAACCAGCGGCATCAAAGGACCCTGACTGGCTTCAGCTACATGCTCAGACAACTTTCAAAATAGAACCTCTGAAACAACATTGTTTTCTGCACTTTAAAGAGACGCGCCGGCTAAATATACGCCCTGTTCTCTGTGTGGATGTGGGTGAATGATGCGTGAATGCTTACAGATTAATACTTAACATTCTTATTTGACAGGTGGCGATGCTTAGGGACAAATCATGTTCCCCCCTTTTAAATCACAGCTGCCCGAGCTTGCATAATTTTGCCGTATTGACTACTGTTCCCTCAGGGGGGAAAAAGATCCTCTGATGTTGAACTGAAGGGCACTGAACTAAAGGGGCTGTTAACACTTGACTGTACACAAACAGTCCAGATGTATTGCTGTTGTCATGGGCAGAATAGTTATTGTAGGCTGACTTGGAAGTTAGCATCGCACTGGTTCCATGACAAAAAGCAATGGGATTTTACCATTGGATTATGGAATAATGCCGATAAATATATTGATCTGTGGTTAACAAACGATTTTGATAATTACATGTTTTTCATGCAGAATGTTCTCCACATATTAACACCGCTTTCATAATTTTTGAAGTGTAAATCACTCGCTGTAAGTAAAGCAAACATTAGGCCACAAATTAACTTTATAACGGTCCCAGGGCTTCATGTCATCCCAGCTAAGCTAAATGCCTCTCATTTAGCCACTTGTTAGCAACCGCCTTTTTTAAAGTCCCCTACAATTGTCATACACTTACGACTTTGGTATTCACTGACGTATATTAACGTTGTAGAACAAAACATAAAAGTTTATTAAGAGTGTGTTAACCACAGACCTAATTTAAGGCCTCTAACCAAAAACATGTTCAAAAACCTCAGACTTCAAGACGAGGGAACTGGCAGGGTCAGCTCTAGAAGAAATCGAATGGGGGGGGGGGGAAATCACACTGCCTTCAACAACCAACACACAAACACCAACGCAACTTCAATTTCAAAACATGCTGTAAAGTCTATTGTCTTTCACACACATTGCAGGGGTGTAGTGCTATTTTATAGTGCACCTATGACTTGTGCAGACATGCATGGTTGTGGCACGACCACCAAAACAGAAACATATGGACATAGCAGAAAGCCACTGGGCTTTCGTCGTGGGTCATTGGTCAAGCAACACACCAATCAAAGAGCAGCAGTGAGCACACCTCAGGCTGTTTTTTATTTGTATTGTTTATTTCTGATTTATTCCACACAAAAAACTTTTAGTGGAAACGTTTTCACTTATAATATGATTTAAAAAAAGCTCTGCGTTGGGGGGGCACAGTGACTCATTTGCGGGGGCATGGCCCGCGAATGACCCCCCATGACGCCGACCCTGGGAACTGGGAATGCTCAAATGCTGACTCATTCCCAGGTTTAAAGACTCATTCCTGAACCAATTTATCAAGAAAAAACCGGTTCAATGGTTCCCTTAAGCCTAGCAAAAAAACTTTATTGAAGTATCTCCACATGTCATAAAAGCTATAAGAAAATAGTTGAATTGAGTGCCTGCACATCTATTGCCGCGCATGGACCCTGGATGTATTATTAACATGCCCTGCTCAGTATTTTCAGTCCCTTGTTTCTCACTAACCCTGTCTTTGTGTCTCTCATGTCGACAGAGTATCTCAGAGGAGATGTTCTACCAGTTGAGCAACATGCTGCCTCAGATCTTCCGTGTCTCCTCCACCCTGACCCTCACCTCAAAGCACTGAGAGATGGATACAGATGGACCACATTGCATCCACGAGGCATTCCAACTAACAGAGAATCATTTATAATAACAATTATACAAAAAGTTTTTTTTTTATATCAGGAACTGTAGAATAAATAAGTGGAGGTTTGATGAAGTAGCACATTGGCCCTATTCATTCAAACGGGGCACAATGTAACACAATATGGTACCATCAAAGCGCTTACAGTAGTGGTTTAAAAGAAGGGATTTTAAACCAGATAGAACATTTCTATCCAGTTGTTGAGCCTTGTTATTTTGCACCTTCTGATGCTGTAGATGCTTGTTACTGAGAGAGGACGGGATTCAGTGGCTCACCAAAGCAGCTGCTGCAATGATCATTTCAGGCCTCCGGGGTGCGGTCATGGTGACAGAGTTTTATGACATCATGACATCAGCCGCCAGTGGGTATTTCAGTTTCCTTTAATGCTGCAATCTGTAACTTAACGCATGTTCGAGCTGCAGCACAACAAGGACCCAGCATTGTGGTGGTTGAGTCGTTTTAACTCTGATACAAACTGAAATTGCCATAAACGGAGCGAAAAAGTAAATTTGAATACACAGTATAGTTTACTAAAGCGATGAAGCTAGATGGAACTGGCAATGGCCATTAGACAGGTGAGACCTAACTGTTATAGCAACCATTGTAATGTTTAATAAAACATTACAATGGTTGCACCATACAGATGGATCTAATATCACTATGTTGGTTATAAAAATAACATCACAGATCTCTGCTTTTATTTGTTGGTGTTTTGATGGACAGTAACTATTCGGTCCCACGTTTCATCTGTTTTTTGTTTGCAAATTAGTTTTGATGTATGATCACAAGGAGTCTAACCAATGAAAATGTAGCTTTATATTTAGGGGCTGATTGGACCAGAGAGAAGTAACTAAACGTGGCTCTTTATGTCCTAAAAATTAATGCTGTTGCTGCTGAGATGAGCAACACGCAGGTGTTTTTTATACTGCATTGCAGTGAGTTGTAGTGAGGATCACTCTTTGCGTGTGTCCCTCCCCTCTACCTCTGTAACAGCAGATGGCACTGTTCCTAAAGATAAAGATGTGAAAGGGTAACTACACTGGCACTTCTCTTATTAAGAGAGATACAAGCGTAAAGCAGCATCTGTCGCCAGTGGAAATTAATCTCAAGAAATGTTCATATTCATTGTTATCAGGGCTCCTCTGGAACATCCATCCTCAGTGGTCTTGCATCTTCAGCTGTTAAGGTTTGTCAAATGTGAACACTTTAAATCAAATGTGTGCTCTGTATATTTACTATATATGTTTAAATGTTTATGTTTTTTAATAAATGTACAACTGATATGTCCATTTCTTAAGCTCATGACAAACTTTGATATTTTGACTGACTTACATTTTTTTCTCCCCAATGATACACTTCTGGTGGCATTTCTCTCAGCATTTTATTTAGTGTTGATGGGTTATCCCCCGGCACATAATCTCTCTGAAGTTAATAATCCACGTCATTCATTGGAATTACATTCCTCCTTCCTCTATTGGTGGCCTCTAAGCTATTTCAGACAGACTGTAATCAATTCAGCATGTCAGGAAAGTTTGCCACAGCCACGTTCAGTGGTGGAACTATGAAGATTAAAAGAGTTGAGTGTAGCAATCAAAGCAAGTTGCTTTCCCTTTTCTCAAGATAAAAACAAGAAGGCCAGCAGCCCTGTGAGATTGATGAGATGTAATAGCATCATGTTGAAACCTGCAACTGTTTATATCATGCTGCCATGCTGGTAACCCACACAATTGTAAGAATATGTATTGCGAATGTTTGGCATTCTTGGGATTGGTCTCAGTGGCCTGCAGTGTTGGGTTGCCTTGGGAAGAGAGTGCAGTGTGCCGATTCAGCATGACGGTCCCCCTCTCCCTCCTCTCACTTCTGTGTCACATGAGTGAAAATGATCAGAGCAACATTCCATCACTTGATATGACCAGTATGAATTCCTATAGAGGTTTCCTTAAAGAACTACAGCACAGAACCAACCCCCACTAGAGGTCGGCAAAGCTTCACATGAAGCCTTTTTAATTTTAAGGTACAGTTCACCCCAAACAATTGTTTTCCGCTTAAGTGCTTTTTTTTATCAATTAATATTGTTGTGAGTTGCCCATTGTTGGAGATATCGTGCGTAGAGTTGTCTGCCTTTTCTCCAATATAATGGAACGAGATGGTGCTGTGCAAAAAACATACATATAAAATGGGGTCCTCATTGGCTGGGCTGTAACATTAGCTAGCTCAGGTGAGCTCAGGAGAGGATGTCTAGACTGCTCTGGTTTCTGAATGTTTATATTCAGAAATATTGACTGATAGGCCATTGGAATAAAATATTGTAATTCTTAATCTTGGATTATTATTCATGATATCAGTTAGAAGTTAAGAAAACCAAAGAGCTAATAAAACAAGGGCCAAGCCTCAGAGAGAAGAACACATTACAATTGGCTGGAAGAATATTAAGTATGATTAATTAAAACAAAAATATATACATATAGAGAATTGTAATAATTGTTCCTTAAGGAAAATAACAAGAAACCTAATGTATGTCATAGACATAAACCATCAAATCTTCTCTGTTCTTAATTGAACATTGTATCAATGTGTTTTATCTCACATGAAAATAGACAATTGTAAGTGGAAACCTTGTCTTTTTCTTGGAAAGTAGTGACGTTTTCGCTGCCAGTGAAGTTTTTCCCTTACAGAGTAGAATTATTCAGTGATGATTGATTTCCTCACTTCTTTAAAATACCTGGGAATTACAAGTCTGAGGAATGGCATGCCAGCAGTTGCTGGATAACAATCTGGTGGGCCCACACGGACATTAAAGGAGGAAAAACATTATGATGGCTCACTAATGATTAAAATGCGTAAGATTACAAAAACAGCATGATATGAATCCAGAATATAGTGCAGAAGCTGGTGAAAAGAGGGATGTAGTCATAGGAAGACATTATCTGTTTTTCCCCACATGGATAAGATGTGCCTTCATGTAATGATCCAAAGCCATGACATGTATCTAAGTAAATTAGAAAGTGCGCTTTTTTTCTGTAAAATAAGTGGGATGACCTGTGAGACGTAGCCTATTGTTTATAAGGTAAATGCAGGAAGGATGCATCATAGGAGTAGAGAGACATAAACGAAAAAGTAGTACAAAGCTGTGAACTACAATCAAGTAGAAGATATGTATTTTTTTAAATGGTGAGTAAATAGGTCTAATAATATCAGAAGAGCTTTAAATAACAGTTTTTATACGGTTATTTCCTTCACTTCACCGGCATTGAGAGTACCGGAACTTGCCATCTTTCTAGCTAAAGAAATAAAAGCTTGTGTGTGTGAGGCAATAATAAACATTACAAAATGGAAATAAACATTACAAAACATATAATGTGCGGCTTTATTTAGCTTAGTATTAATGCATTCCAAAGTATTTATCTGTGTTGTTTGTTCCAGTATTACAAGTTGCTATTCAGCCAAAAGGCGCCAGTTGCGAGCACTTTCGGTCCACTTATTTTGAAAGTCCAGACCGGAAGTTGTATCTGTAATAGCAGGCAGCTTGACAGCGGTGTCACAGCTGGGAGTCTGGCTCTCTACAAGTTGAACAACAGCCATACGTCGCGAGCGAGCAAGTTGCTGCACGGATTTCCCGGAGCTGCACTTAAGTTAAGGTGAGGTTGCACTCAACAGAGTGATTTAATGTATTTGACTGCTACAACACATCGTTAGCCTTGCTAAAAAAACACATACCGTACGCAGTTCGCCACTTTATAACTTGACGGTCGCTGTGTGGGTTACAACTTATTCATTGTATGTGGCTGCCTAACGGTGGACCGCGTCGAAAAAAGCTGAAAAGGGGTTTAAATATCGACCAAAGCGTTGGCGTGTGTCGCAGGTTATTGTTCCTAATCCATACGACGTCAGAAACAGTAATTTGCCAGTGCTGAAAATGGATGAGTGTGATTCTGTTTGGTTCGAGCCTGCGGCTGAAAGGTGTAGAGTAGCCAGGGTCCAGCAGCATGGTGCTTTCTGGACGTTTTTTCCATTCTGTGTGGTTCTCTGCTGCTCTTCCACCACGCTCCGGGCACACTGATGTGATGCCAAGTGCCATGGTGGCATTAACTTTACACACGCTTAGCGACTGTTATAACCTCCTCTCTCCGTCCACACGAAAGCCATGTTCTGATTCGCTGTAAACATTTGGCGCTGTGTTGGCGAGAACCCCGCTGTTTTGACACATGGATATATGGGAGTGGAGGCGTTTCAGGACACCCTGTTTTGGAAAGTGGCTCCATAACTATTCCAACTGGCAGTGGCATAAAGCACTTTAAATGATAGTTGAGTTTAGAGGCTTCAAATAGTAGGTTTGAGAGTCAGAGATGCGGATGCAAATGCACACACTTCATGGCAAAAAAATAAAATAATAAGATTGTGCTGCATTTAATTTAAGAAGGCTTCATTGGAAAACGTTGGCTGAGATCCCAATTTCGAAACACTTTTCCCCAGAACTTGTTTTGTTCAACAGTGAGTCAGTGTTGTGATGAATGAATCGGAGACAGTTTTTTCACCATTTCCATGTATTCTTTTTGTACAAATCTTCAACTTCCTGGTGAAACGGATTACTCACTGATATCTCTTCTCTTTTAATGTTGTGATTGTCAGCACAAACAAGTACCAGAGGAACTTAACCAATGTTAATGGCGAAATTAGAGTGACTCACATTTTAAAATCGTCTACTAAGTACTAATTGTTTTTTTACCATCTATATATCGTTTATTATTATTATAAAGCAATTGACACAATTGTGATCAAAAAGATGATATTACATACTTTTGTCACTTTATTTTCACCCTGTTGACATTTATTTTCAATAAGAATCACATTGCCTTAGTGTGGTCTCACTTTTAAAAGCCTCTGTCTGATGTAAATTACTTTATTTAGAGAAAAAAATGTCAGGAATGTAAACTACATGTTGTCCTAAGTAAACTCCTTCAAGCTGCAGTCCTGAGCTAAAAGTTTCCCTGCTTGTTTGAATGTGTTTTCTGACTTGTAAAAGACCCTTCAAGATTCAAAGACCACATTAAGAAGGAAGCAGATCAAAAGGTTAAACCGCTCTAACCCATGACAGAGAGACTTTTATTGTCACCATGACCGTGACTCTTCCGCTACACAAAGACCTCTTTCCCCTCTCCATGGTCCACTCAAGTGTGTTATTCATTCTACCCCTGAAAATAGACTCTTCTCTATAGCCTTACTTGCCCCGCCAGCTCTTCCTCTTGACACCATTTCATTTACAAACCCGAACTCTTTTGGTTTAAAATGATACAAAGTCCGATTGTGTCCTCTGCTAGTATACGCAAAACTAGTTTCCATGTGAGATCCATGAGGTTTCATGCAAAAGAATATGAGCAGTAATGAATGATCAGTGACTAGTAGTCATTCTGATCAGACAGGCTGATCTCAGAGCAGCAGCCGCATTCTTAGCGTGCACTACTTTCTAAGTGTCGCCCCAGGAGGAGTTTGTAGAGCTCATCTGCTCCACGGTGATAGAAATGCTGCTTCACCCGGGATGATGTGGCTAGACCAGCTGGCTGTTCTCCGACTTCTTTCTGACAATCTCACATTCCCCAAAGCCAAGTGCACGATAATCACCCATCGCCGAGGAGGACACCAAGCTACTTAGGCAGACTGAAGGTTTTGCAGTTTTAATCACTCGTAGGCCGTTTATCTCTCGCTTCTACTTCCCTGCGCTGTGAACACCTTGATGAATCACACTTCTGCATATGTTCTGGAAGGCAGGTAGTGGATTATGTGGTGGGTGTGATTTTCTTTTTAGCCAATGGGGAGGGCTTGAAGAGCTTCTGCTGGAAGGGTATTTGGCTTTTCCCCCCCTTTCTCTTAAGCTCTGTCCTCTTCAAAGCATTGTGGGCTGCTGTTGCTTTCGGATCGTGTGTAGCCATGAACAATCACAGGTATGCGATCTGTTCAATGGTTGTCTCTCACATCAGAGAAGTGCAGGAGAAACTCACTTCAGTGAGAAAAGTGCTGTTGTATGGCTCTCGTGACAATCCTATTTCTTTACATTGCTTTTCATGTCATAGTTTGGTCAGATTAGTGCTTCAATGGTCTAAACTGTGTCTTTCTATACTTCTTGTTGTCACAGGAGATTTATCCTAGTTGTCACTGTTCCGCAGTTTTGTGCATTATATTGCCTTTTTTGAATTTCTGTCAGTTTAGATGAAACCTTGTCTGCTCTTACGTCGGACCAATTGCCTTGAGGGTTTTATGTAAACGGAGCTGTTGGCTTTATATTGACAGAATCCATGCTGTCGGGTTTCTCTGTCTCTGTGTGAACTCCAATTATTTTAATTTCTAGGATCTGAATTCTGTATTTTGTTGTTATCCATAGGCAAACATTCAAACCTCTTGGGCTTTGCACATTGCCTGCTGAAGTGAATGTGTCCCTCAAGTGCTAATCATTGTAAAAACACTGAGCTCATTTGTTGAAACAGCAGGAGGGAGAAACATGTAACGGTAAAAGAAAGGTGATGGGGGGGGGGGGGGAAAGTGTTAGTTACTTTTGTTGTCCCGTATATGTTTCCCCCTGGAGTACAACAAACGCCAATCAAAGGCAAAGCAACACCTGCGCACAGACTGGGAAAATCTTGCAAGTGCTGGAATGCACATTATTAGAGCGCCCATAACTCACTAACAGCGGGGGAAAGGGCTGAATATTAAGAAACCTGTCTGGTTCCTGGATCTCTCACTGATGGGAGGCAGAGGGGCGCATAAGTTGTTCCCAGCTCTCTGCAGGCTGCGAGGTCAAAGTCCAAACTGTTTCCCTGTAATAGTGCTCTGCAGCCAGCTCACAGAGATGAGCGCCTATTGGCTTCTCTAATGGGCTGGAGCTCAAATAAAAGATGACAGCATCCCTACCACCAAGGAATGTCACCTCTGTGACATTGTTATCATTCAGAGTTTTCATTGTTTGTGACATTATGGTAACTTTTCCACTGTTGTTATTTGAGAATGTTATCAGCCAGTTTCCATTTGAATGCCTTGACAAATAATTGTATTCAAGAGGGTTGACAGAAATTCCAGTTAAGTCATTTGTTCCATTACATGCACACCTAGGGCTATATATTGGCGAGCATAGGATATGCATCATAATACAGGGATAACAATGTCTATCGCCATACTATAAACCTTTTCTTACTATTCATTTAGTCCTGAAATATGTTATCAATGTAAGATGCATTCACCTAGTTTTTGAGAACGAAACGGTATCAAAAAAGATAATACCGCAATGTTTAAGTGTCTTAATATTTTATACACCTTCATGAAAGTCCTCTGAGGATGTGTGTGGCTGAACTTCTGTCAGGAATACCCCAGGGTTACTCTTCGGACCATGATTGATTTTAATTGGTGTGAATGGATGATGGCATATTCAATTCAGCCATTTTGGTTATCTTTGTTCTTTGAATATAGGGTTATCTGATTGAAAATATGAATCTCATCTTCAGTTTTGCATGAAATCGCCCCATGCCAGCGTGTGTGGGTGTGCTGGCACCGGTTCAGTTCTCTAGTGGCTTGCTTGGCCAACTGCTTTTCTCTCTAGTCCTAATTTGTTGCTTTGTATTTTTGTCATTTAAACTTGAATGTACTGCAACACAATGGGTGAAATGTGCCATGTGCACAACAGTTTTCTAGAAGCAGAATCATTAAGTAAATGAGGGAAACATATTAGGGCTGTACCCGAATATCCGAATATTAATTCGTTGGAGTACTATTCGGGTTTCAATTTCGTTATTCGGATATATATATTTTTTTTCTGTTTTTGATTGAATTTATTGAAACCTCCAATATCAACGTAAGAACTTTATCGTTCACTTTCTCCGTCTTTATATGTAGATATTACTTTTCTCCGTTAATCTCGTCACGTTGTTTCCATAGCAACAACAACTTCCTGTCAATAGTGCTAACTAGGGATGTAACGATATACCGAATATCGCGGTATCGCGGTAAAAAATTTTCCCAATACCGTCGTGAGACTGACAAAATCTACCGCGATTTAAAAAAAAAATTTTTTGGAGGGCATGCATAACACGGCATAACACCAGAGCCTCGCTGCGGGGAAACGTGGGCGCCGTTCCGAGTTTGTTCTAATCTGTCAAAATGACAGACTGCTTTCAGATTTTTCCGTCATTGTTAAATAAAATATTCGGTTAACGCGACCACTGGTGTCCCAGCAACATCAGTACCAAGCGAGAGAGTTGTTTCAGGAGCAGGGGATATTGTAAATGCCCAAACACCCCAGCTTATAAATACCTGGAAATGTGGACATTCTCATATTCCTAAAAACCTGTCTGATGATGCTGAGTGAGTGACTAGTGAGTTTGAGTTGAGTTACTTGAAAAACTAAAGTGAAACTTGATTTATTTTTATTGCAGGGTCTGATTATTAAATGTCCTTGTTTATTTGTGAGATGCAGTGGCATAAAGAAAATGCTTACTTTGTTGGGTAGTACCAGTAGGTACAAAAACACTGGTTTTCTTGTTCCAGTCTGTTACTGTCACTTTGTTTTTGACACTTTAAAATACTGCTATCCTACAAAAAGGCTGTAAAAATCAGATTTATTAAGTAATAAAGAAATATTTTCCGAATAAAAAAATGTTTTATTGAAAAATTTTTTTATGATTTTTTCTTTCTTCCCTTTATTATTCAATATCGCGATAAATACCGTACCGTGGACTTGTTATCGCGATATTATCGTACCGTGAGTTTTTGGTATCGTTACATCCCTAGTGCTAACTCTCCTTCAAAATAAAAGCATGTCCATAAAAAATAGGAAGCCAAGCCAAATTACACTTAAGACATATACAACTGCAACGAGGGATGCTCCGATCGCCAATTTTGGGGCCGATCGCCGGAATCATTATCGGCCGATACCGATCGCCGCTCCGATCGAGTGGGCGGGGCCTAAATGCAGGATTTAACCATCACTTTAAATCTTCCATTTAAAGTGATGTTTAAAACGCAGTTAATGGGGTTCATTCACTGGAGCTTCCACAAACAACAATCTACTTAATTATTACATTCAAATGACGTACATTATTAAAGTTTACATTCACGTTGGATAATAACACGGGAGAAATGAGTGGAAGCGCTCTCTTTTCCTCTCTCTCTCTCTCTCCCTCTCTCTCTCTCCCTCTCTCTCCTGACAGCCTGTCAGTATCTCACGCAGCTCACTGATCCAGTAATGAGTGACCCGAAGAATAAATATATTTATAACTAGTTTTGCTTGTTCCAGAGGTAGATAAAATTGCTACGTGTGTTTGTTAGGTCTAACTCTTAGTGTGTGTGTTGCTCCGCTCACCGGTCCGGCGGGCGGAGCTGCCGGATTTCTGCTTCACACGCGTTGCATTCCGCTATTTTATTGTCTTTTTCGGACACCTTAAAATAATGCCAGACCGGTGAAGCCATTTTGGCGAGCTTGTTTTGCCGTGCACAGAGACAAGTGTCATGTATTTTACGTCATGCGATCGGCTCTCGCGTTCGGCATGTTTAGAGAGCACCTGTCGATCGGTGGAGAGTGAGTATCGGCCGATTCTCCCCCCCCCACACTTAGCACTGTCATGTCAAATTGGGTATCCGCGATCCGGGATCACCACTCTGAAGGGGTTTTCAAAATGTTCTATCTGGCTTTATTCATGTGAAATCAGCCATTAGAGCGTTTTTCCTTTCACAGTTATTTTTTCGCTCCAAATGGCCTCTGACTGATTTCAGGATTCACCAAGAACCACGTCTCTTCTTTGCTCCTTTTTCCTCTTGTGTTCCTACATTTGAGTCATAAATCCCAGGGATGGTTGCAAATGTAGCAGCTACCATCATAACAAACCTAACTCTCAGACCAAACTGTTGGCGTTTGCCTTGCATTGTGGTTAACGTAGGCGCTGTGCAATGAGAGTCCAGCAATGTTATAGAAATGCAATGTTAAATCAGTGCAGTAAACTCTTTTTAAGTAAACCCATAACGTGAGTGCAACAAGTCAAACAAGTTCAGAGTAAGAACACATCTTAGATCAGTGTCTTGCCTCTGGTTTTTGTAAATGTTTAATATAAGCATGGATCTTCTTTTATTAACTAAACGTTTGGAAAATTGTAGCCACAAGGGCAGTGCTCACTTCCTTTTAGAGAAGGAGAACAACAGACTCAACAGTCTGACTCTATTTGCGTTGTTTCACTCTGCTTTCCTAATTCAATTGACCGACCTTACTTAGTTCTGCCCACATGGTTCAAGTGTGGAAGGAACTGCGTGGCATTGGAGGCGAAACAGTCTCAGGTCCAGCTCTCAAGCAAGAAAGGGGAACACACGGCAAACAAGCCTATTGCTTTTCCGTAATTCTCCAGTAATGAGAAAGGCTACTTGAGAGTTTGACATGGCTGCCGAGCCACACTCCAGATGAGACGGGCCCTGGGGCGGGGATAACACGGGCTTGTCCTGAGACATTTTCCCATGGTGATAAGGACTTGGCCAGATGTTTGTAATACATATTCACACTCTGTCTTTGACTGAAGCCAGAGACGCCCCACAGAGTGTGTGAAGAAGCTGATCTAAAGAAGGCTGGAGAGTGTGCCATATTATGAATGACCCTGCAACCTCGCTGATAATAGTCTTACTAAAGCTACCAGGAATCACCAAGCGAGGGAGACAGTAAAAGGTTTCCAACTTGTATAAGCCCTCTTTGAAGTTTGTCTCCGTGAATGGGAAAACGGCATATTATAAGACACCACAGTGTTCTCTTTCATGTAGCAAGCTGAAAGGGATGCTATTTAGTGTTTGAGCGAGACCTTTGATATGTGAGATACTCTGAGCCTTGTGAAAGGATCAAGCTTATGATTTTAGTCAATATGTGTTGTGTGTGCTTTGATGCCTCGTCCTGCCACTTCAGTGTTTTGTCCGAAATGTTTTACACAGCAGGCTTGGAGAACAGCCATGATGGGCTCACATATGTGTGAAAAGGCTGCTGCTCATGCGCAACACACAAACAGATGCACAAAGCCACATCTAATGGGCTGTTCCATCCAAGATGATGGTAAACAATGTTTCGTTTGTGAACTCGTTTGTGTTGTTTGGAATTGAGCGTCCTGTCCGAGGTTTAGAGGACAAGATTTGTCTTGATTACATGTTCCTTTTGGTAGGAAGCTTTCCGTCTTGTAGAGCTGTTGACTGACATTTCTTATTTACCCAGCACGCCCCGGGTAGCCTTCTGCCTTTTAGTCTTCATTTATGGGTTGTGAATGCAAATATAGTAACGTTGTAAAACGCTTGTGTAATTGTGTTATATGCATATAGGCTGCAATAAACGTGATTACAATGTCGCTGCAGAACACTTCAGGACTGTGGACAGTATGTTTATTTAAATGTATGTAAATGTAGTTGTGTGTCCAAGATTAAGCATGCGTGTGTGTGTGTGTTTGTGTGTGTGGGTTCAGTCCTTCCTCTGTGTGCTGCTGGTTGGAGAGGGAGAGAACGGACTTTGCCCTTCTTCTCCATCTCTACCATCTGGTTTGTGTAGCATTTGACTGAGGCGTTAATCATTGTGCCTTGGGGCCCACTACTGCTCTGACAACAGCTGGAAAAAGGAGATGGACCTGTTGATGTCCATCTGTCCTTAAGTCTGTCAGTCCTCTTTGCTCTGCAGTATTAACTGTATCCATGCAGCTGGAAGGTTCATGACCTTGGGGTGTTGAGTTTCTTGAGAAACAGCTGGAAGTGCCTCCCTGGCACCATTTCCTCCATCCTTAATGTCTTTCAGCCCTCTACTTCCTGTGACTCCATACAGCTACTCTTTTCCATGCTTTCTTTTACATTTGCTGCATGTTTTAAATGTTTGCACAAACGGTCAGGTCGGGCTGCCCAATATATTTATGGGTATTACGTTAAACAGGGTGTGAAAGACCCTTAAATGCAATATGGCCGTGGGATATCTTCAGCATCAGCACGAAAAAATGGTCCCTTAAAATGCAACGATGGTTCTTTTTTTATTGGAGTCTTTTGTTTGAACAAGCATTTAAAGCTGTTTCAGACCCCGATCTTGTTCTGTCATTTTTGCTTCACCACTGTTTTTATGGTCTTGCTGCCATTTCAGAATTCCACTCATTCCTCTTATCATCGTCTGAGTAGTCTGAATCTGTCTGCGCTTACGCTTACTTAATGCTATGTCAGATGTCACATCTAACTACATTTGATTTAAAAGGGTTTAAATGAAATCTCGGCGTAGTTATGTGATGCTTATATGTATTATTTAACTGTTGTTTGAAATGAGATAAAATATGTACAGTCAGAGCATATGTTGTGCTGTTGTGAAAATAGGTGCTTCCTAGGTTATTCTTTTTATGAATGTCTACATTAATTAAACTAACTACATATATGCACAGCCATATCAGAATAGAAACTGCATTCTTTGGGGAAAACCCTGCATATCTCGACACGTGTCTAATTTTCATTAAGATTTAAAAAGTGTCACATGTTTCCGTCCTGAAATTCGGTACGCAGGAAAAACCCTAGAAAGCGAAGTTATCTTTGTTGCTACGAGTTGTTCTTCTCTTCTCAGGCGCAGGAACAAACATGTTAAGCAGTTCTGTGCAGGCCTGGGATGCACCATGTTTGCTTCTTGGTGCAGCTTAAAGGATCGATTCAACATTGCATAATTACATTTTCATTATAAATAATAGCGAGGTAGTTGAGACAGTCCTGTGGCGGTGTGCAACAGATGGCCCTGCGTAAATAAAAAAACACTGATAGGATTCTTGAGCCTTTAGGGACTACAGAAGACTCTTGGACAATCTATCTTATGTCCTAGTATAGATAACTCCTGGAGACTGTTAACTGTCATGTGCTCTTATGGCAGTTGGAGTAGTGCTAATCCTGAGGGCGCTACATGTTAAAAGCTATGTATGTGTAGAAGCTCTGTGTTTAAGCATCAACGTCACGTATTTACTTAAAGGTTAATTTGCTGGGAGAGCACACAATGAGTGATTGATCTGTCTCATCCTTCTTGCTGTGTGTAATGTGGGTGACATTCAGGCTTTATTGGGATCCTGCTGCTATGCCAAGAGAAGTGGCCCCTGAATTCTATTTCTGACACACTGTTTTGGTTTCCTTGGTTTATCAAAGCGGAGAGCAGTGTGTTGTAGCTTATTATGGGCACGTAGGGATGGCCAGTGCTGAAGAAAGTCTGGTTTGTGGAAAGGCTAACGTGGAATTAAAGCCTTCCGCGCCTGCCCAGATTGCTAAAGCATCTCTAGCAAAAGCTAAAGTCAAGTACACTATGTTAACAAATATCTGAGAACAACAATTTGAAGATTTGAAAGGTTCTGGGGCAGGATAATTGTATGTATCAACAGAGCCTTTGGTAGAAAGAGCTGTCGGATGGTTGGGGAAGTAGATTTGTCTGAAAAACTCCACACGTCATGTGAATTAGGGCTGAACGATTAATCGATTTTTAATCGAAATCACGATTTTAAATGATGCAATTATCAAATCGCAAAGCCTGCAAATCCTTTGTTGTTGTTTGTTTTGTTGTTTGTTCGTCTTGTGTGTCAGTTATCCACACCAACCAGAAGTGCTGTGCTCCACATGTAACAGCCATTGTTAATGTTAACCAATCAGAAGTAGCCCATGATAGAAGGTGATAGACAGATTGATCCAATCACCTGCCAAGTATTTTTGAAAGTGCCTGCCCTTTCCAAATAGCTTCCAATGGAGCTTTCCTAGATGGTTTGGTGAAACAAACCGTCTGAGTCAGGTTAGTGATGCTCCATCACATGTTTCTATTACAGGGTGAATCTTAAACTGAAGCTTGACTTTAAAGCAACCCAACGGAAGTTTCATGTAAGTTTAGTTCTTTCACTTGTAGCTCGGGCTGCGGGGGTGCTAGAGACGGGAGCATGTTGATACGACCTTCCTAGCCGGAGATATGGCCGCATTTTACAATAAACTTCCATTGGGTCGCTTCAAAACAAATATCGCAAATCAAATCGCAATCGCAATATCTGTCGGAAAAATCGCAATTACATTATTTCCCCAAATCGTGCAGCCCTAATGTGAATACCTTTTTATTTTATTTTGCAGTTTTCCATTACTAGTTAATTAATAGACAACTAGGAGTGTGTGCGCTTAAATATATGCATATTTGTACTTGGGGTGTGTGATTGCACACTGTTGATATAATATATCTCTACAAGGAAGGACATTATTAGTTTTGTGTGCGCTTGTTTATGTTCAGGATTTATCCCGACAAAAGATTTTTAAAGGGGTAAGACATATTCGGTGAGTGAGGACAGCAAAGTCCACGCTGAGCAGGTCGGGCCAGGCTTTTCTCCAAAAAGGGATTTTCAGAATTCTCTTAATTCCAGGCAAGCCGCTCCTGTTGCAGAGAGGAAGCTGCCAGCAGCCGCTCTCCACTCTGTCTTCATATTGATCTGCCTCTGGGCTCCAGAAACAGGGATTCCTTAAAGCCTGCCCTAGTCTAATGGCATTACTGGACACCCCTCCCCTCCCACCATTAACCACCCTCCCCATTCTAGAGCTCCCTCCGCTCCACTTTTTTTCCCTTCTCACTGTTATCTAATTAAAAGCCTTTCTACAGAGGGCTGGTCCTGGCCTCCAGGCGTGGGGTGGGGTACTGACATGGCAGCCAGCCGGGGGTTGAGTGATTGTGTGTGTGTGTGTGTGTGTGTGTGTGTGTGTGTATGCGTGCAAACAATCTTGGGTGTAAGTATGCGCTGTGTGCATGTACGTGTCTACTCAAATAGGCTTATTGCTGGCTGAGCTGGTGAACCAGGAAAAGGGTTAAAGCAGTCCATGGACAAGCAGTCATGCAGGAGTATGGGCTTAACTAAGACTAGGCTGCAGGGGGGGAGGTAATGAGAGAGGGGGGAGTGCTGGCCCGGCCCTGATAGGGCGGCTGAACATGATACTGGGTCAGGGGCTATAATAAAGAACTTTCAGGGGTAGGTTAAAGATAGTGAGAGTAGGGGTGGGGTTGTGAGATTATATCAATTCATGCTTTGTTTTTCTAACCACCTTTTGTGCGCCTGTTAAAACCCAAATGTGTGTGTGTCTGCAATATGCTACAGGTTAAGGTTTTAGTATTTTTTTCTTTCAGATCAAATCAGGGGCAGAAACGTGTCATTTTTTGAGACAAACGCAGACGGACAGGATTCCTCATGTGCTTTGGGAGTTTCCCAATTCCCCCCTTACAACAGGCTGAGGCACAAGTGAGAGGGAGTGAGAATCATGGGAGGGATGCAAAAAGAGGTGGGCTAAATAAGAGAGAACATAAGCAGGATCAAAACCGAGTCAGACTCTGGAGCATGGAGTTAAAGCAGGTGGTCCAGAGTCAGTGAGATGTGCTCTGCTAGTGAGCGGAGTGTGTTGATTGGATAAGGAGTGTGATCAGCCGCTAAAATAGATGAGATGCTCCAATGCAAATCTGTAGATGTCATTTACACTTTTGAGCTTCGCTTCTTTGGCTGGTGAGTATCATTTTGTGAAATAACTCCTTTGTGGCTCATCATGTTTTTGCTTTTATATCACACTCTGTTATCGTCCTCCCCCAATGTGTTAAATACAAGAGGTGTAAATGCACAGCATAAAATCAACTGAAGGAAACATATTTCTTTGTAATGGCACATTTCTAGTCATGCATTTGGGGTTTCTAGCTGCTGTCATTCAAGCATGATGAATTGCCTCTGAATGTGATGAGCTCGTTGTAGCGTATGAGATGACCTGAACCTCCGTTTTGTGACAGCTAATGGTAGTTAAAGGTCAGCTGTTTCTCTTTTAATGGAAAGTGGAATTCAAGCCACATTGAACTGAAAAGTGCTTACCTTATCATGATCATAGGAACATTTCCCTTACATTTGGCTAGAATGAAAGTAAGTAAATATATATTATTGACTTAAAATACAAACATCATTTTTAGATGGAGGGAGGCGTATGGCGCAGTGGGTTGTGCGTTGGTGTTCGGATCAGGGGGGCACAGGTTCAAACCCCACTGCAGCCAGCATGTAGTTGTGTCCCTGGGCAAGACACTTCAGCCCAACTTGCTCCTGTGGGGATTGTCCACAGTACTGAGTATATAAGTCGCTTTGGATAAAAGCGTCTAATATGTAATAATAATATAGGTAAGTTCAATTGAGTTAGTTGAATACCTATAAAAGAGCACACACGCAATTTTATAAACAGGATTTCATGCTTGCCTGTAGCAACATACTGTTGATCACAAATACCATCTTACAGTATAACTGTTTGTTGATTAAACCTAATTAAAATGATGACTGCTCTATTAACTAAATGTAAACAGTCTTTATCATGGTTGACTGGAACTCATTAGCGTTTGCATTCCCTCCTATTAGTCCTTTCACCTTGACACAAAAGGTTCTCAGCTACTGGAGAGCCACAGTCTGTGGGGAGGCACGTTATCAGCCACATTGACTCACAAGAGGCTACAACGCTGAACTCTGCTGCACTCCATTGTTGTGCTATCTGCATTGGGACGGTATGATAACGGTCGCCGCCGTAGCCGTTTGCATTCTCTGGTGTGGACAGAGGGTTCCTTCAGTTCATCCACTGATACAAACACATGCTAATCCCACAGCAGGGCAGCCAAACCTAGCCTGCATTCCTCCAACGTACCCCTGATACGTGCGTTTTGTGTGGGTGTTTGTGTGTGTTTTCCTGCGTGGATTTGCTGTCCTTGGGATAAGCAGATACTCAATCCTTTTGTGTTTGGATACTTTTTTAAACAGTTCTGGGGAATTGCTATGTTGTGAATGAAGGACATCTAATGATTGCTTTGATAATAGTCTTCCCTCCTATAACCATAAATGACATCCTAAAATGAATTTGAAAACACTGAACGCATTTCTCTCTCAGGAGACATGAACTATTCGTCTTTTAAACTTAGGGGACTTGATCTGAGTCATCGGCCTAATTAGGTTCAGAGATGGAAAGAGCACTTCACATTTTGGCACAGCAAAGGGTGTCATTAGGCCTTCCAGAAATAAGACGAGGTTGTCTTTCCCTCTCCATCACATGATTGATGTCCTTATATCGCATTTTCTTTCCCGAAGCACAACTTTAAAATAACTGGCAACAGGTTAACTTTTCATTCTCTAGGTAGCAACGTACAGGAGGAGAATACTAGCAGCAGGCAGCCGTCCGCATGCTTGCGCTGTCTTTGAAATGTAAGGTTGGTCACATGATTTGCGGTGAAAGCCAGGGTCAGGGGTCACAGTGACGGATGTGGGCTTAAGATTACAGGCTGGCTGGGGCGGGGGCGGTGGTAGGGTCAGCACTGTCAGGGCTGCCTTTCAATTGAGAAGAGGCAGAGCACAAATCAAACACTGAACATTTTTATTGACGTAAGTTAAAGAAGTTCTGTGAGTGATGGAAGGAAACAGTGTCTTTGGGAAAGTCAGGCCAGAGGTCTGATGGTGTCCTCCTCATGTGGATGACGGGTAAAGAGAGATGTGGGACAGCTGGTTAAGATGAACATGGAGAGAGTTGCAGAGGGACCAAAAGGCAGGGGAGAATGGTGAAAGGTCTGGAAACGAAAGTGCACAGAAAATGTTAAGTTTTTTCGGTAATGCTTACATTTCCATGTGCAAACACTGCCAACTGTTCCAATTACTTTAAGACAATATTTGCTCTTATGTTAAAATAAACCCCCAAGCATTTACTCATCTCATATTGTGCCAAACTTGACTTAATCATAACATTTAGGGTATGGAATTATCCCAAACATGGCCTGCAGCAGACGAGGTAAGGCACGTTTTTATCCCTGCCCATTACCGCAATGTTTTCCCCGAATCATCATAACCAGGGTTAGAGAGCTCCCTCAGCATAGCTTTGCACCAACGATAAAGGCTGATGGGTCAGGTAGTGTGCAACATTTGCTGTGGCCAGATGCACGTGTTTGCACCCCTACACAAACACACACATTATCTATTTATAGTAAAGGGAAGCTTTGTAAATAGCTGATATGTCATTGAAGTGTAACCGTGATCTCAGATAGCACCAACTACATTTGAGTTTGCATACAAAGTCGACATGGAGTTTAGATTAAATGCAAATGCATGGACATTTGCATAAGTAACAAACAAATGAGTGTGTGTGTGTGTCAGGGCTCTATGAAACTGCTTTGTAAAGGTACAGACGAGAATAAAAGTAGCTGGAGGGGAAAAAACAGGGTGACCCGATTTTCTGCTGACTTCAGTCATAGCCTGAGCTACACGCATACACACACACACACACACACACACACACACACACACACACACACACACACACACACACACACACACACACACACACACACACACACACACACACACACACACACACACACACACACACACACACACACACACACACACACACACACACACACACACACACACACACACACACACACACACAGGTACACCATAACGCACGTGGTCATTGTGTTCGATGCTAGCTAGCGGTCACCTTTACCTGGAGGATGCAAGGTGAATATTTCTTGGTGCTGAGTGGGACTGAAAGTGTAAACAGGGATTTTAGTTAATCCAGGTAAAAGATGTTTTACATATGAGTTTGAGTTTGTGCACAGGTCTGTTTATTACGACTTGTATTGTTTGTCAGTTCTGAGATCAGGCATTTATATCAGAGGACATGCTGAGGACTTTGTCTAGAAGAAACCTGTAAGCTCAACATCATTCCCATGACCTCCACGACAATGCCAAATTGGCATCGCTTACAACTGCTGAGCTAGTGATATTATGGCAGCATTGTTGGCAGCGTTCATTAGGATTTGCTCCATCTTAACTTGTTGGTGTTATTCAGCGAGCAGAGAAGGAGAGCCACAATGAAGGTTTGCAGGAAGTAAGCCAGGGAAGCAGTGTGTATAAATGCAGAGGGCCGGGTCCATTATTGTGCCGGAACTCAAAAGGAAGAATGGCCATAGTGCTGCAGCCATTCAGCCTGAGCCAAACACAACCAGAGCTCCTCCTGAGGTTTCTGCACACATCCACCGTGCTTGTGGTTCTGATGTCATCTCAGAGCAATTCATTTCCCTCTTCTCTCCCCAAAACCCTGCTGTCTGCTGTGAGACCCCCCACCCCTGCCCATCCAACCACACACACACACACACACACACACACACACACACACACACACACACACACACACACACACACACACACACACACACACACACACACACACACACACACACACACACACACACACACACACACACACACACACACACACTCTATAAAGCCTACCATCTATTTGAACACTGCGTTAATAAAAGACTTGGAAATGGACTTGATACCCCACTATATCAAATGACTCTCTCTGGCACAATGTGTACAAAGGCCGTTTTGTATTGTAAGAATACTGCTCAGAGTCATTAGGAGCGATTTTTGGGGGGCCTGCGGCTGAATGGGGCATGGTAATGGAGCAGTGGGAGGGCTGACAAAAGCAGCCCACTGCCCACATCACTCCCTCTTCTCACCCCCAAGGCTCAGATTGTAGAGTTTAAACACATAAGGTGACACGAAGATCCGTTTGTCTAACAGTGTGCATGTGTCTGAGCCTCAGAGGCTATGGGAAGACGATGAAGGGCATGACTGGAATCCATTGCCGAGTCAGAGGTGTCATTAAGTGAGTGGTGGAATGACTGTGTGGGTTGCCAGTGTGTGCCCGTTTCTCTCCTCCCTCCCTAAAACGCAAGCTGGAGAGCTCTGTTCTGTTTTAGCCAATGCCACAAACATTGGATTGGCTTAAGAGCACCATATTTCAAACAAACAAATGGATTTTTATTTGTATGTTTGACTTTGAGGTGGATAAATGGACTTATGAATGTGTCTGTGAGCTGCTCTCACTTTTCTCCTCTTGCCACCATCTTTCATCTCTCGCGTCCTTCCCGCGCCATACGGGTCAAGACTCAAGCAAACATTCAATTGACAAAACCCTGGAATCTAACTTGCATTTGGGTAGGCGTGCAGACAAGCCGCAGCCGCTGGAGTAGACAAATCAGATTTCTGTATTCGTGCCACCGGGGGGGGGGGCTTCTGTTTTCAGTGAGAACTTCTGACAGTAAGTCAGCTGGGGCTCCAATAGAAAGCATTCTTACTGAGATTCTAAACCACAAAGGCATGACCAGTCGTGGACAGATATGTCAAAAGGGTACTTTTAGAATGCAGGTCAGAGACGGAGCTGACCCCAGGGCTCGGGGAAGGATGAGGAAGAAATGCAGAGAAGAGTGAGAGGGAGGGGGAATGTACACATACACACTGAGAATATTTTGGCAGGGGGTTATGTTGGCCAGACAGGCCGTAGGGGCGAAGGCTGGTCCCCCGATGGGTGCCTTTCAGAGAGCCCAGGCTGGGTGGGAATGGGATCTGACGGGTGTGAAATGGTCCTCTCTCCCAGTGACCCAGGGCACTGCTCCAACACTGTCGCTTTGTCCTTTGCACCCTCAAAGAGCATGTATCAAAGGACTCATAATGACCGAGCTGGGAATGTGACTGCTGCAGAACCTCTGATAGCATCACTGATGGAAATCAGTTTACATATTTGATCATAACAATGTGCACAACTCAAGAGTATGCCTGATGATGTAATGTAAGTCTTTTTACTCAAGTACTTGAAAACAGTTTTACTCCTATAATATTATTTTATAATTTGTGTTTATTTAAATGTTTTATTAATAACACAAGTCAACGCAAATTATAATATAATTCTGTAGGTTAAGCTACTCAGAAGTGTATAAATAAATTCAAATAAACCCCACGATCAACACATAAACCAACAATTTTATAAAATAATTTCAAAATATCTGGTGCTTAAAATGGCCATTTTGCATTTTTTATGATAAAACCTTTTTATTTGACTTAAGTACAATTATGAATACAGGACTTCTCCTTCTAACTGAGTATTTTTACACTAGTATTGCTACTTTTACTCAAGTAAAAAATTAGAGTACTTTTTCTAACGTTGCTGATGACAGTATTTTGTGCTAGTGGTGTTAAACTACAACATTTAAGTCGTACTATGCTGTAAGAAGCAACTCTAGTTCCTTGAGGAAACAGTACATCATCTGTTCTGTCTCTTCATTTATTGATCTGAGCACATTTCTGTGACATCTCACTGGAGATGAAATCCATTTATATTTTGCTCAGAGACAACAGATGGGAAGCATTTGCTGAGAAATGTCACACCAAATGCAAATATAGCACCTTGTTGTTCCTGTGGCTGCTCTGACTGTTCCTGCTCTTCCCGCTTTAGGCTGGAGCCACACGGAGACAATAACGAACCGAATTCGATATCAAAAAAGTATTCCGATCCGCTGGAGACGCTCTAGTAGATGCCGGGCCTGTAAGTGGTGCTGTACTTCCGCCACAACATACACCAAAAGCAGCGAAGAAGACCCCCCGAGCATGGTTGCCATGGTTGCCTGGTTGCCCTTCTGTTTATTCTCCGCGGTGGATTTAGCAACATGTAGTTCATGTAGTTCTCCATGTCCACTTGTAGAGAATAGAATTGGGAGGGATGAAACCCTCTTTTAATGGTAACACATGCAGAGCACACAGCACACACAGTGAAATGTGTTCTCTGCTTTTAACCCATCCTAGTACCAGGAGTCTAGTACTAGGAGCAGTGGGCAGCTATTGTACAGCGCCCAGGGAGTGAGGGGGGAAGGGGGAGGTCTGGTGCCTTGCTCAAGGGCACCACGGCAGGGCAGGAGGTGAACTGGGCCCTCTCCAAGTAGCAGTCCACACTCCATGGACTGGTCGGGGACTTGAACCGGCGACCCTACGGCTCACAGTCCAAGCCCCTACTGACTGAGCCACTGCCGGCTGATGGTTGTGATAGAGGAGCTGTAGATTTTGCACTAACATCTGTAACATCTGTAGCAGCAGTGAGCAGCAGAGGTGGGGCTATTACTTCAACGTTATCGGGAAACGATCGTATAGGGCGTAGACACAGAGCCGTTTGGCCCCCCAGAGCGTTGCGTCCGCAGATCTACCCACCTTGGGACCCGTTATCGTTATCTGCGTTTCCCTGTCGGCCTCATGTGGCCGAACCGTCTATAAGATAGAGAGCTGTAGCGGATACGACCCGTTTCGTCTCCGCTGGTGGATGACGATGTCGGATGACGATGTCGGAAATCTTGGTCTGACTTTTCACTGAATGCACACAGTGGAGGCACCCAGATCTTTGTGTCTTTAGAATGAAAGTCCAGCCTCTCTCCTTCAGCTGAATATGAGTTGAATTGAAGTCTATAATTGGGGGTGGGAGAACAGAGATAGGATGAACATATGACATTTTGACAATACCGTATGTAATCGAGAATGTCAGCTATTGCCACTGGAGAAAATGATCCTACAATGTGTGGTTGACTTGTCTGTCATTGTGGGATAGAGTGCAGAAAATAACGAGGACAGGCTGTTGTGATTTACCTTGGGTTTTTTGTTACAGGGTTAGGGGTAAGCTCATGTGATTGGATGCAGCTCAACCCCTGACTTCACATCACCTTGACAACATAGTGACTTTGTTGTCATTGTTCTTGTATCTGGCCAAACATAACAACACGTTTAATATCATTCTTCTCCCATTTTTCTTATTGTCTTTCTAGAATCTTTTCAGGGGCTAAAGACTTTCTCAGACGCACTCAGCTGAACAATGGTAGTAATCTGTTACATATTCTAGAATGGAGGACTCTCCAATCAGAGCTTAATAATACAGATAACGACAGGGTCAGCCAAGGAAAGGCTCCCACTAATACTTGTGTTATTATGAAGAAGGGAAAGGTCCATGTAGTAGGGAGAGATGGGAAAATGATGTCCCTTTTTCTAAAGGTTTATCTTTGAAACCTCTCATTTGAGACTTAAATAAAGGCAGGAAAAGCAGCAGTGGAAAAAAGGATTCTCTTGGCAAACGGTTCGGTGTGTTTGCAACGTCGCTCCAGCTGACTCATCTCGTCTGTCTGCCTGTTGTTTCCCCTGCTGTCCTGAAGCTGTTAGTGAGGAGCTCTGAGAACACATCCGTCTCATTTGAGGGCTGGGTGATATGGAGGAAATCTAATGTTTTTGATCAAATACTTTTATCAATATTGTGACGATACTGAAGAGTTCACTATTTTTTTTCTTTCTTAAATATTACCAGCTTTTATTTGATTTATAATAATCAACAATGTGGATATCATGACTTAGTGATTAAAGGCAAAAAAGCACGGTTGAGCTGTTCTGTAAATTCAGAGAATTACATAATTTGACTGTAGTGCAGGTCACAGAAATGGAAAAAGGCCTCTTTTTGTGCCAGATTACAAACTTCACTACAAATCCTTATGTCACAATAATGGTATATTAATGAATTATTGCCAAGCCCTGTATATCCTTGGGGCTGTTGCTAGTTTTTTGTCGCTTTACCTTGTTGTTCAAAAATAGTTAAAAGTGTATTTTTCTCTCCTCCCCCGCTCTTCAGATACAGAATGCTGAGAAGAGGATGAATCCTTCAGGTCATCCGAGACATCCACGTGTCTTTGCTGCTGTCCCTCCCCGACAGCCCTCTCGTCCCAGCGGGTAACCATCTGCCTCTCCACGATCCCTCGCTCGCCCCTGCCCGGGTGCCTACCCCCTCCCCTGCCCCCACTAGTGTTCATCCCAGAGGAGAGGAAAGGCGAGCCAGCCGCTGTAAATATGCCTGGATGGAGGTCTCAGTGGCGTCTCGTCCTGCTGAACTCCCTGACCTGTGGCCTGGAGATCTGCGTGGCAGCTGGGATCACATACGTGCCCCCCCTGCTGCTGGAGGCGGGCGTGGAGGAGCGCTACATGACCATGGTGTTAGGTAAGGACTTGGTTAAGATCGAAAGAGTGGGGTCTGGTTACCTCTAGTTACCTCATTGTGTGTGTGTGTGTGTGTGTGTGTGTGTCTTTTTCTCTTTCTCTTAAATGCTGGCAGGCTAGGAAGTACATTGCTTGAGAACATCAACAATGCATATGGAGGTGCTTGTTAATGCCAGTTGTGATCAGGGCCTTGGAGAGGCTGATAGCAGCATGAAAATGTCCATGAACTGACAATCAAAATAGTTGAGTATTTTTTGGTTGATCAACTAATTGTACAGTTGACCTTTTGTAATCAATGCAGGTCTCAAAGACTCATCATTTCTCCCTCTGTCGCTGTCTGACAGATTATCCATCTAACATGAAAGGCAAAATGTTTCTAGTTATCGTGCATACATACTATGAATCAACCATGCTCTTTGTGGCTGGTTGATTGACCACACAAGTGAGTGTTCCTTGTCCAAGCGTTTCAAATGATACATCTTTATAGCCCTTGAGTGCCATTTATTTACTTTGCATTACTTAGTCTATTGTCCTGGGGCTAGAGATAAATAGGTTGTTGTTTTCAGTCTGAAGACTGTTAGCTGTATAACATTTAAGTCATAATACAAATGGAATATTATTTAATTAGTTGCCGTAAACACCATGAGAGGAGTAGGCTGGTCCAAGGACTGTTAACTAGTATACAGAAAGATGTGAACTTGTCCAGTAGCAGCCAAGTTTATGAGGTGGAGGGGGAGGCGTACCTTTGCCGCAGGGCTCCTATCTTCCGTTCCATGCAGGTCATAAAGACATAATTGAGGCCGTAACACAAATCACCTGTTGTTTTGTTGAGGTGGTTATCGGCACTAATTGAAAAGCAGCAGGAGAGCAAAGTACCGCAGGAAAAGCCACCATCTGTAGACCGACCCTTACGGTTGCTTCTTACATTTCATGGAATTCACTTCACCTCCAACATTATAAAACAAAAAGCAACTTTGATTCCACTAAATCTCATCTGCTTTTTTAATGAAAGGATAACATTTTCGTCATGGTCTAAGTAAACTTGTGTATTTTGTATTACTTTTTTATAGGGCAGATGCATATATTCACTTAAAGGTCTCCTATCATGAAAAATGCACTTTTTGATGTATTTTATACATAAATATGTGTCCCCGGTGTGTCAGAAAATAAACCCCTCTCTCTTGTCCTCGGTGCGCAAACCTCTGAAAACGGTGGTACAACGGAGCTGATCCAGATTTGCACCCACGTGGTGGACCCACAGCACTATCAGAAACTCTCTATCAGAATCAATGCCCGACCTGTTTTGGAGGTAATTTGGTCTTGTTTACATTAGCAAGCATCGCTAACACTCAGAGCTAACCAGTACTGGAGAGAGTAGGCTTGTTTGAGACAAGCGAGACCTGTGCAGTTGCGATCAACGTCTTGCTAGTGCGTTGCATGATGGTTAATCATTTTGTCCGACTTGCTCTGGAGGCTCGCCTACATGAGACGTCGAAATCTCGTGGGACAAAGACGTCCGCAGACTTGAGAGCGAGGCGAGGCGGCCCAGTTCCTCTCCACGGGCTGCGGAAGTGAAATGCTTGACTTGCTGGTATCTCGAGCTGAGCGCTCATTGGTGGTTTTTACCCCGTGCTGCTGATGAAACTCCAATTGGCTCGGCAAAAGTTTGTTGTTGTTTTGTGTCAGTTTTACTGAAAGTATTAGCAGGTTGTGAAAACTAGATATACAGTATATCTAGTGTATTCATACACACTGTTCATACTGCTCACAGGCTGCTGTGTATATCTAGTGTATTCATACCCCTCACTGTTTATTCATCATCCACTTCATTCTATATTTTATTCTGTAGATTGTGTACATTACTTTTCAGCGTTAATTACAGCGTTAATTACAGTTTAAAAGTCTCAAAAATGCTACAACTGCTGTCAAAAACTAGATGAATGTGAAGTATTTTGTTAAAGGAGGATGAAAGCTTAATTAAGGAGCACTATTGGAGTGACTTTGATGGTTATTGGACTCAGGATTAATTCATTTGGATTCCCGCTGAATGAAGAAATTAAAGGACGGCGCAAGTGGAACCAATTCACAAAGGGATTAAACTGTTTAAAACACATGCTCAAAGTAAGCCGGATTTTGCCGATGTGTTTACGTGGATTCAAAAGTCGTAAATAATCTACAAAATGGAGGAGACCGATCAGAGCAACTGTGACAAATAATCCAACTGAAACCGGCATGGACAATGACTATGTTTTTTGAAAAAAAAGCTTATCCAGACAAGCCCGGTTTGGACACTTTACGGGCTGAAGAAACATTTCTATTAAAGAAAAAATTATACATTTCTGTCTTTTTATGCCTTTATTAGCTACTAACTTGAATTGTTATTCAAATTAATTAATCAATTATTTTTTATATTTTATTGTAATGTGGAGACAAGGCTTTTGGTGACAATCATGTATTCTGTTACAATTATATTTTAAAAAAAATAAATAAAAAAAAAAGTCTAAATATGATATTTGGCCTCAAATCATCTGAGCCCTGCAATATTGGCGCCCTAGGTTGGGAACCACTGTCCTAGGCGATACAGTCATTTGGCAGGCTGTGTCCATGTCTAAAATGGGTGTAATTGTAGTGTAATTACGGTTTAATATTGGTATAACATGGGTGTAATAGGGGTATATTAATGCATAATGTGGGTGTAATAATCAATCAATCAATCAATGTTTATTTATATAGCCCAAAATCACAAATGTTACATTTGTCTCAGTGGTCTTCACAG
The DNA here is from genome assembly GCF_949606895.1 of Notothenia rossii. NCBI lineage: Eukaryota > Metazoa > Chordata > Actinopteri > Perciformes > Nototheniidae > Notothenia > Notothenia rossii. The sequence goes on along the minus strand of NC_136903.1, from coordinate 27,661,405 downwards.
TTTGTACAGAATATCAGTATGACAATACGACACCCTCTGTCCTTTGACAGTATAACAGTGTAATTATGGGTTGTGATATTGGTGTATCATTGGTATAACATGGGAGTAACAGCATGGGTGTAATTACGGTGTAATATGTGTGTAAGTGTTTTTTATGCTGTTTTATGTAATGTCCTGTATTTATTAGTATGGGATCTGTCAGGAGTTTGAGTTAAAGTGTGAATCTGAACTGGAAGAAGCATTTGCCATTATAGCAGCAATTTAGAGACATTGTTCCCCTGCTGTTAAAGACACCCCTCCTTGGTATAAAAAAATGCCAGATGTTAGTAGGATAAACTGAGAGCCTCCAACATAAGTCTAAAATAGGGTTGCCACCAAAAAACAGGGGAAAAAATAGAAAACATTGTTTTTGCTGAAATATTTAGAAAATGTGGAAAATGTACACATTGACTAAATTCAACACACACATTTTAAATATAAGTATCATGCATGCAGCTTGTGTTTGAATCAAAACGGCACATCTTCAAAAAAGTATGTTGTGGTCATGCAATTTTGAAATGTATTTCAGGCAAGTTATTTTTGAATATGGAAAAATTCAAGAACATGTTTAAAATATATTTCATTACAACACTATATCTAAAATGAGTATACTGTGTAAGGAATCTGTAACGGGTTCAATGAAAAAATAACTTTTATCTAGGGTGGTTAATGTGATTATATCTTTCTCTTTTTTTCGCACAAGAAACCAAAGATTTTGCTCATTTTTACAATGAGACACACCAACATCATCTAGGGATTCTGGGAAGAGTCGTAAAACGTGGCTAATTTAGCTCTGTGGCCTTGTGGAGCAGCTGATGACTGCTCCATTATGTCTGGATAACGTATAATTCAGTTTGGTCTCTGGTTGTGTATTCGTGGCTTTAGTTGCGTCAGACCTTTTCAATCTATCAATAGCATGGAGGAATTTATCCAAACACTTCCTAATGCAAACATCAAGCTGGACGGGTTTATTTTAGAAAAAAGTCACTCATCTGGTTGCTCACAAATGAGTGGCATGCGTGTCCCCACTGACAGTCTGCATCACCGGTACAGTATATGTTTGCTCACTGTAACTGAGTTTACTTGTGTGCATAGTTGCATTATCCTATCCCAAATGGGCTTCACATGTTCTTCACTAAAGGCGTCTTCCACAGAAGTGACTATTCAAGTATAAAGAATTAAACGGTATACACTTCTACTCCTCTAACAGCTGCCGGTGATATCAAGAAAAATGATTTGATTGTGTAGTTCCTGTAAACCAATCTGGAAATGGCACTCAACCTAATTCTAATCTCGCTTTGTTATAATGAAATGCCTGAGTGTTATCTGCATGAAGATAGATAATGTGTCTTGGGAGGGTTAAAGCTAATTTCCCTGCGCATAAGTGTCAGCTTCTCAGATGGCTGCTTTCTACTTTACCTGAAGGCCATTTGTTGGCTGCTTCATCCTCCAGTTGTTACTGTCTTTCTCTAGTTTCCTCTCTGGCAGTCGAGAAGACACTTAGGTGTCCGTTACTCGTGTTATTTAAAGCATTATTTTGGTCTATAAGTAACAAAGTGCATTGGGGAATGTGACACATGTTATATCGATTGTGTGTGTTACACAACACTTGCAATGTATTCAGAGGCTGTAAAGCATGCTTTGGTGTGATGTATAGTATATAGTAGGGGTGTAACGATACCAAAAACTCACGTTACGATAATATCGCGATAAAAAGTCCACTGTATGATAATTATCTCGATATTGAAAAATAAAGAAATTGTTTTTCTTTATTAAATAATAAATCTGATTTGTACAGCATTTTAGTAGGATAGTAGTATTTTAAAGTGTCAACAATATAATAATCAGACCCTGCAATAGAATAAATCAAGTTTCACTTTAGTTTTTCAAGTAACTCAACTCTAACTCACTCACTCAGCATCATCAAGGTTATCTTTTAGGAATATGAGCATGTCCACATTTCCAGGTAGAAGCTGGGATGTTTGGGCGTTTACAATATCCCCTGATGTGGAAAAGACTCTCTTGCTTGGTACTGATGTTGCTGGGACAGAGAGATATGCTTTGGCCATGGGTGACAGCAGTGGGTAAAACTGTGCATTGTCTCTCCACCACTTCAAAAACAATACAGCTGTTGCCAAGAAGGTGAGGCTTATTGACAGGGCGAGATATAAATATACTGTTGGTACTTGTCAATGTCTCTAGGTATGTACATGTAGCCCTGTAAATACCATGTCCTTTTGTGTTATCTTTTGTTTTATGTTCATGTTGTAACCTACTTGCTGCCATGTTGGACGGGTCTCCCTTGAAAAAGAGATCAATGATCTCAATGGTTCCATCTGGTTAAATAAAGGCTTAAAAAAAAAAAAATATTTTAAAAGAATTGCGGTAGATTTTGTCAGTCTCACGACGGTATTGAGACATTTATTTACCGCGATATTCGATATATCGTTACATCCCTAGTATATAGCAGTGAGAAGCTACTGAGTGAGGATATATGTGAGACAGTAAGTCTTCCAGCTGTATGGTGAGGATTGTTATGACGGGCCTTCACAGCTGCAGCAAGAAGAAATGTGTGGGGGGGGGTCTGCAGTCCTCGTGTCTGTCTATTCGTCTCTCTGTATGGTCTTTCTTCTTTTTCAGGGTTTTGAAATTTTATTTCAGACACAAGAAAGGCACAAAGTGTTGTCTGGGTTTCTTGTCAAACTGTAGAAAGCTCGAAGGTTGTATATTTCATTATTTCTTCTTTGCTGTGGAGTTATTTTCACTCCTGTTGTGCTTTAACAGCAATGTTTTTATTTTATTTGATGCCTTGCATGCATTACGGATCAGGTAAAAAAATCAATCAATGTAAGATTTGATTGTCTTTGTTTGAATTGATGTCGTGAAAACCAAAATATTATACCCACTTTAATCTGCATTCATGCCATAACTTGCTAAACAGTGGACTGCTGTAGATGACGAAATAATCTTTTCTATCTACTGAATCCAGAATTGGTTTTGATTTAAATACCGAAATATTGACAGCACTAACATTTGCCCAGACATGAATTCACAATATGGCAGTACACAAATTGCCTGTTGATGAGAAACATTGAAAGAAACATCATCCTTGTCTATAATGAAAACTCCACAGGCTACTTCTTAAAAGTCAAACCCTATTGCGAAGATTGGGTGGCGTTCGATCATGCATGTGTGTGGCTATGGGAACATCCCATGTATCATGGTGTGTTCTAATTAGCCAGACCGACAACGTGTGGAGGCTGAGCTGAGGGAGGGTTACCTTCAGGCAGCGGGCCATCTGTAGAAAACAGCACCAGCAGTCTGAGATGATGGCAGAGCAGCACATGCAGTCCCCCCCCCCCCCCAGCAAGGAAGACTAGACACAACTGTTAGAAGACATGCTGAGGGAAACACCAGTCTACCAGTCAGAAGCTGTTTTAAGCCACTAAAACTGACAGCGATTTGATCCGACGCCTGTGTTTCTGGCGTGGGATATTGTGAAAATCTGCTCCGAAAGTATCAGTGGAAAGTGTGATTCAAAGATGTCATACCAATTTGACAAGTGTGACAGTGTTTTAGAAGGAAAATACCTTGTTCCTATATCCACATTTCTTTCTACTTTGCCCCTGACACCTGCATCTTTCTCTCCTCCTCGTGTTCTTCTATCCTAACCACATTGTTCACTTCTGGTTCTTTCCACAGGTATTGGTCCAGTGCTCGGCCTGCTGTTCATCCCTCTCATTGGCTCAGCCAGTGACCAGTGCAACAGCAGTTATGGAAGGAGGCGGCCGTTCATCTGGCTGCTGTCTTTAGGAGTTCTTCTGGCACTTTTCATCATTCCCAACGCCGACTTACTGGCTGCACGCTTTGCCTGGGGCGGGCGCACCCTCCAGGTAAGGCACCTGCTTCTTGGCTTTTATGAATTCTTCCTACAAGACGGGAATTAACACATATTCTACCATTTGCTACAGGTGGGCTTCCTTATCCTCGGGGTGGGGCTTCTTGACTTCTGTGGACAGGTGTGCTTCACACCACTAGAGGCTCTCCTGTCGGACCTTTACAAGGACGAGGAGGACTGCGGGCAGGCCTTTGCCATGTTCTCCTTCATGGTCAGCTTGGGAGGCTGTGTGGGATATTTGCTCCCCTCACTGGACTGGAGTAGTGGCCTGCTCTCTGTTTACCTAGGAGGCCAGGCCGAGTGCCTCTTCTCCATCCTCATCATCATCTTCGTCACCAGTGTGCTCATCACCATGAAGGTGTCTGAGGAACCCTCGTGTCCCAGCAGCGTCTTGGCGGGACCTGGATCTCTGCTGGAGGCGGGGCCCGGTACGATAGAGGGGGCCCGGTGCGGGGTGCCGCGCTCCTGCTGCTACCTGCTGAAGTGCAAGCTGAGGCTCCTGAAGTCTGGCCCCCTGCTGTGCCTGCTGAGGACCTGCTGGACCATGACCCCCGCCATCTACAGGAGCTACTGCCACGTCCCGCCGGTGATGCGGCAGCTGTGTGTGGCTCAGCTCTGCAGCTGGATGGCCGTCATGTCTTTTATGCTTTTCTACACAGACTTTGTTGGGGAAGGCCTGTACGAGGGCGTGCCCAGCGCATCACCGGGAAGCGTGTCCAAGCAACGATACGATGAAGGTCAGATCTCCTCGTTATACAGTACAATAATGTGTTATGTTAGCTTCATTTCTTCGACCAAGATTTTTATCTTTAACATCTTTTTCTGGGTTTCTTTTTTTTTTCAATTTTTATGTCCCTTTTGTTCCAATTGAAGAAATGAATGCTCCCCTGAAAGAACACATTACACGAGGAAGGGGTGCTTCTCAGCCTCTTGTGGCTGAGATGAGTATTACAACAACAAACAAATTAACCCTGGCATCCTATATTTCCCGGCATGTTACTCAAAATCCATTTATTTAAGGAACTGAGATACAAAATCATTGCAAAGCCTTTTTTAACCTGGTACAGAACTGGTAACACAGTACAGAAAACATTTTCCATCAAACTTTTTTTTCTCATTTGCCTCATCGTGACAACATAGAATGAAACAAACTCACATTGAGCTAGTGAGACATGTCCTTCCTTGGTCAACATGTCTTCACCTCCTCCACCATAAATTGGCTCGGGGTCCTGGCTGAGCTGTCCCAGCTGGGCAGGATGCTCTCACATTCCTCGGGCACCGGTGGAGGAGCCTGTGTTCCTGCAAGCCCTGCTGCTGCTGCTGCCCTCATTTAAGCTCCTGTCAAAGTGTCAGACAGCAGAGAAGACGTTACCATAGATTCTCTGTCAGGACACTTTAAATGAGATGGTGAACATTTTGTGTAGGTATGCCTTTGGACAAGTATGTTTATCGCATTGTCATTCCAAGGAATTTCAGGTATAACTTCCTACCCTGGCACTTATAAATAGCACCAAAAAATACAGCTTTTCCTGTTACATTAGATGACATGTTACTTGTTAGATGCTTGTATCCAAAGCGACTCACATACTCAATACGGTGGGCAATCCCCACAGGAGCAATTTGGGGTGAAGTGTCTTGCCCAGGGACAAAACGACATGCGGTGGGGTTTGAACCTGTGACCCCCTGATCCGAACACCAACGCTCTATCCACTGCACCACAGCCTCCTCCTGTTCCTGTTCTTTAAATTTGATTGAGTGTAAAGCTATGCAAATGCTGTGCCTATGTTTCTACCTACTTATAACTTTTTAGATAGACCCAACCAAATCTGCTGTAAGTGGTGTAAGAGGTAGACTTCTTTCTTTGGTAGATTTTGACAGACAATTTGAGAAAGAACCGTAAAAGGGGAAAGGTTCGTAAAAGCGCTATTGTCCATGATATTTATTAACACAGTGAGTCATGTCGGAGTCAAGTGTAGTTTATTGTTCAGCCAAACTTCCTCTCTTCCCCCATTTGTCTCGCCCTTTTTTTCCTTTTCCATCATCCCTCATTCCTTTATGATTTAAATGCTAACTTTCCTACTGCCCTCCACCTGTTTTCTCCTCCCCTAATCCTCATTTTCCCTCTCACACCATTCTCCCTCTTTCATTTCACATTTTCATCCCTCCATCCACATTCTTGTCTTCTCCCTCCCTCCCTCCCTACTTTGTTTACTTTTTACTTTCCCTCTGTCTCTCCTCCCTGTGCCTGCTGGACCACGAGGAATGTCACACTCGCAAAGAATGAATGTCAAGGAATCGGCGCACAAAGAGCATGTTCATTCAAGTCAGGTAGATGGCCAAAGCACACAATTCTGAGGCCTGTCTGAGACTGAGCTGCGTTTGTTTAATCTGAAACACAGCGGATGTTATTTAACCACATCTTACACCCTGCAGATGTTGCTCAAAGTATTCTGCTTTGTCTGTAGTTGCTTGTTGTTTTAACTGTAGCTGCTTTTCTTGTTGTGATCAGGTTCGTACTGGGATACAAAGTAGTTATCTATGAAGCTTTAACCCATAATGCAGCAGTTTCTCTTTGCACAGGTTCAGTAGCATCGTAGCTCTGCCCCGTATCTCGTAGGGTTGTATTTCGGTGCTCATTAGCTTCTGTAGTGTTTGTAAAGTGGGCTCGGCAGCTTTGCTTTCCAGGAGTAATATGATACAGGTACTCCTTTCACGTAAGTGATTCTCTGCTCCGCTGCTGAACTCCTGACCCTCACTGTTCTGAGAGCCGGGAGATCAGGCTGATAGCACGCAGAAAGAAATAAAAGCCAGACATGTCGTCACTCCCTCTTCCATAGATTATTACTTTAATGAAAAAAACTTGTATTCAGGGGTGAAGCATGTGTGTGGATAAACGGGAAAGATGGAACAATTTTCCATCAGTAAACACAAGCCTTAAGGTTAAAATGTATTAAAAATGTTGACATGACTGAAAACTAGCTTTCTGTGATTCTGTCTGAAGATGTAAATGCACATTTTCACATCAAGTGTAGTGGCAGAGGTCAAATAGAGGCTGCAAAAGCTTGTGTAATTGTTCTGGACTGGTTAAAAAACACATTAGGTGACTTTCTTATGAAAAGCAGTTGTAATATTATTGTTTGAGCATTGTGTTTACCTTTAGTGGTAGTGACTGTTGGTTTTTCTCAAGTTTCCCATTGCTACTATGGGTTGAGAATGAGATTGTCATTAAGACACATCACAAGAGTAAAATCACTGATACATGACGGTAAACTGTAACTGACTAAATGTGTTTATTTAGGTTCTCGCATCATCCAAGATCATCTGTACTGACAACATAATAGGACTTAATGTAAATACAACTTCCATTGTATTCTTCCAGGTATCCGTATGGGCAGCCTGGGCCTGTTCCTGCAGTGTGCTACCTCAACCTTCTTCTCCCTGGTCATGAGTCGCTTGGTTCGACACTTTGGTTCTCGGTGGGTCTACATGAGCAGCATGGTGACCTTCACCTTCTCTGCTTTGGTCATCTGCCTGTCCAAAAGTGTGGTCTTGGTCACTGTAATGGCTTCCCTCACTGGATATGCGTACGCCACACTGCAGACTCTGCCCTACACACTCACCTGCCACTACCACAAAGAGAAAGAGGTACGTAAAGATGTCTTAACTATGGAGAATGTGTCCACATGTATTTTTCTAGGCCCTTAATCTGTATATTTTGGTGACTCTCATTTCAGATCTATATGCCAAAAAGGAAAACCAAAAGCGTGCATATAAATGGTATTCCACCCAAGCGGGACTATTCGCCTCCTGTGGAAGACGCGCTCCCTTTGTTCAACAAGGACAGTTATGAGTACTACCCCGGTCCCCTGAAGCAGAACGGCTCGTCTCACAGCCCCGGTGGCAAGGAACAAGAAGAGGTCGAGTCGGGGTTTGAGAAACGTGGCGTGGGTTTGGACTTTGCCATCTTAGACAGCACCTTCCTCCTCTCTCAGGTTTTCCCCACCCTCTTCATGGGCATGATCGTTCAGTTTGCGCAGTCCGTCACTGCCTACATCGCCTGCTCCGCCATTTTTGGTGCCATCGCCATCTATTTGGGCAGTCAAATCATCTTTGACCAAAAAGACCTTAAAAGCTGAGACTTGAAGGTAAAACGTGGGAGCAATGGAATCATTATAATATCAATCATTCAGGTTCCATGGGCGGGAACTCAACAATGCACTACTGATTCCAGAACGCCTTGAAAAGTGTTTGCTTTTATGAAAATAAGCTCTGCGTTCGGGAAGTGTGTGTCAGGTTATAAAAGAGTGGTTACAATAGACTTTTTATCTGCCAATGAAGTGCAGTTCTTTGTTAGAGCAGGTGTTGTTACCTGCTACCTGGAGAGTCAACACCAACTGTGTGCTCAGGTCAGGTGTGGTTCTCTATGGACGCAAATTAATTCTAAAGAAGTCTTTCTAAAAGAGTTTCTGACTAATCGTCTTTTTCCTCAGGTACCACAAACAGATTTACTGTTGATCTCAACCTCAGATACTTCTGGTGTTTTTTTTTTAATGTTCTGATCCTGAACTATCCACCATTTTTTAAAGAGCAGTCTGTTTGTCTCATATCACATGTACCACTGTGTTTGCTTGCATTTGTCTATCAAGGATGGAAAACAACGGGGGTACTCCAATGATTAATTATTGCCTACATTTCCCTTAATACAGCTATATACAGGGCTTCTGACTGTATATAAGTTCAAGGTGTCGCTGCTGGAGTGAGGGGAGGACGTTTACTGTACTCGCTGGTTACATGATACATGAACATTAGGACTGCACGATTTTGGGAAAGAATCTAATTGCGATTTTTCTGACAAATATTGCGATTGCGATTCGATTTGCGGTATTTGTTTTTAAGCGACCCAATGGAAGTTTATAGTAAAATGCGGCCATATCTTCAGCTAGGAAGGTCGCATCAACATGCTCCGGTCTCTAGCACCCCTGCAGCCCGAGCTACGAGTGAAAGAACTAAACTTACATGAAACTTCCGTTGGGTTGCTTTAAAGTCAAGCTTCAGTTTAAGATTCACCCTGTAATAGATGTAAAACATGTGATGGAGCATCACTAACCTGACTCAGACGGTTTGTTTCACCAAACCATCTAGGAAAGCTCCATTGGAAGCCATTTGGAAAGGGCAGGCACTTTCAAAAATACTTGGCAGGTGATTGTTTCAATCTGTCTATCACCTTCTATCATGGGCCTCTTCTTATTGGTTAACAATGGTTGGTACATGTGGAGCACAGCACTTCTGATTGGTGTGGTTGACTGACACACAAGAAAAAAAAGTCAAAAAAAGAAAATCGCAGGCTTTGCGATTTGATAATCGCATCATTTTAAATCGCGATTTCGATTTAAAATAGGTTAATCGTTCAGCCCTAATGAACATGTAGGCTATGTTTCTTCAAAAGTTACGTCTTTTTCAATTTTTCAAGCCATTGCATGCACCACCAACACTCAGTCCGTCTGATTTGGTTAATCTCATTGATAAATACCATGCTGTGCCAAAAGGGTATCAAGAAGTGAGTTTGGAGCCCTGCTGAATAATCTTTCTTTATACCTTCCCTACCTAAGTGCCATCATCTTTAAACTCCATGCCCTCACTTTAATTTTGCAGCTTTTCTTTTTATCTTTTCAATCTAATTTAAGATCAGGGTTTTTCTCTGGGACTTGACAAAGCTCCTCCAGAGCCACTGAGTACGTTATAAAACACTTTTACAGGCTGCATAGTATTCCCCATTACATGACTTGTATGCATACCTTCAAAAGATTCCGCTGTAATCGGATGTTACCCTCCCCACTATCTAGTGTCATCTACTAAATAATAAATAGTTTCACTGTAAATACTTTGTATACAAACTTACTGTATATCCCTATGGGAATTTTGTTACGCAACCTGTTGAGGTGAGGTTATCGACTGTGGCGTTTTTAGAAAGAAGCTGTTTACTGGAACTGGAAACACTGCATTAAACATCCTCTGTCTAGATAATAAACAAATAATCTAGTCTAGCGGGCCGCTCATCCTGTCCAACTATGCGTCTGATCAGGACAGTCGTCTCAGGTTAGTACATGTTTGTTAGTGTCCCATCCTGTCTTCATGCCACTGAAAATACGCTTTCCCTGCTGCTTAAACCTTTATGTTTTACTGTTTTCTCAAATGACAATCTAGGACATCCGGATGGACTTGTTAGTGCTGTATGTAAACATGTAGGGGGATTTCTGATGGAAGCTCACTTCATAGCAACCATTCCTTAAAGACCAAAAAAAATGAAAATAACGCAGTAAATAGCAATATTTGGTCACTGAGAATGATACAAGAAAAGGCACTGTATATTGAGTCTAATGTTAGTTGAGGTGTGTGTATGAATATACATAACATGGAGGAAAGACGGTGTGAAAACATGACTAATATTTAAGTGTGAGGCTAATGAAACGGACAGTTTTTTCAGACCAGATGTAATAAACTGTTGACTTTAGCCTGGTCTATAAGATGCTGTGTGTTACACGAATGGGTTGTGGCCTTTAGTTGAGCTTTTGGAATAGGCCTGTCGGTGTTAGACAACATGCTTGTTTTGAAACCGGTAAGTGAGTTCCTTTTGTATCCAGGTTGTTTGAACCTACACCAGGGGTGAAGAATTAGTTTCAGCAGATCCAAATAGTCTTGAAGGATCTTGTTGCCTGAGGCGGGCTCAGCAGGAGAGAAGTAAAAGCGGCAGAGGATTTGTTTGTCATGTCGACACCACTGCTGAGCAGAACCCTTCAGCAGCTGGGTTATCCCTTTCACTGCGAAATGCACAGGAAAATATTTTCGAAGCTAAAGTGTCAGAAAAAAGGTTGTTTTACAAGTGCCTGTACATTTTTCAAACATTTTTTTTGTACATATGTATTTATTTATTATGCTTTTAATACAAAATAGCGCATATTAAACTATTGGCCTCTTTGGCATCTTTCTGAGGTGCAGGGGCAAAAACGGTTTCTGTGAAAAAGATAAATTATTTGCATAGATGTGGTAGAGAAGCATCATCAAACTATAATTTAATTTATCATTACACATTTGATCTTGTTGCTTTGATTACTTCACCATCATATTGCAGAAATTGTCAGACATGTCCCCCTGTGGTTGTTATTCACATGAAAACCTGAATGGCTGAAAACCTTATTCCTGACACACAACTGAAACGTTGCATCTTTTTTTTGTTGGTGCAAATAAGAAACTATCATTTTTATCGATACTGCTTTATCTAGGTCTTTATAACCACTTCTTTCTTCTTAACTGAGATCTGTATTCTTGTTCAACATAACAAAAACACTACATTTACCTTTATGGGTGGAGCTGCTTTCTGTCTCTACTCAACCAAACTGTTTAATTTCATATAAAGAAAGTGCCAATGGTCTGACTATGTTCAGGCCAGAAGTCATTGTGTTTTGATGTGATTGACCAGGTTTTTTATAATACAACTATTGTCATAAAATTTCAGTCACATGTGTTCATAAATGCATTCAGCCATAACACAAAGTTGTATTACATTTTAACGATATTTTCAGCAGATTGTGTATTACAGTTACCAAATAGATTTTATACAAAATAAATGAACTACATTGTTAATGAGTTGTTGTCCTTGAGTAATTTTATCGAACATTGTCCTTCTCAATATTAAAAATAATAATATTAATTTGGATTATTATTCATTATTAATGCATACAGTTTTTGAATTTAATAATAATGTTGTCTGTTTATCTCAAATGATGGTAATGATGTGCATTCTTGATTATAATCTTAATTTTTAGAGTTTTAAATGTCCCACAAATCCCTATGTATTTTGGTGCACAGACCGTACAGGCACAAAGTCTAAAGGCTGTACAGAACTAGAGCCAATTAACTTGTAAATGGCGCCCTCCTTTGGAGATCTCGGGGAACTGATGTGTGCAGAATAGCCTGCTGGTGCGCAACTGCACTGACCTCACTGACGCATGGGCATGCTGCTGGTGGCATTATCTATTACATGGAAAAGACGATAGGCTTTCATGTTGCAGGGAATGGCATCCTGACAATGTGTTCCATTTCATGACGGGCCTCTGCAATTTGTTCCTTGTAGTTCTCACGAATGCACCATGGGAAATGCACCGGTTATGGTGGACTATAAACATATGATACTTTATTAAAATGCCAGCCCGGGCCTCCGTTACCCAACCTTGCTGTATAGAGCTGAGGGGGGAAGTCTTGCTCAAGGACACGTTAGCAGGGCGGGTGCTGACCCACACTGAGGCCTTGAACCCTGATCTTTGCGGATCGGGGGGGCACCCTTCTGATAATCTCTTTTGTATGCCCAGAAAACCCCACATTTACTGAGGGGGAAGTTCTCGAACGTCGCAGCTGAAGAAGTGGGACCACAAGAGCCCTGTCATTGCTCTCCGGTGACGAGTAGGCCTGTTTTTACACCTTCCTTCTAAATAAGGAAGCGGCCTGACAGACATATGACCACCGACCCAATTTGGGAGCAGCCCCAGTGCCCCATCGCGGCCCACGGCCACTGAACGTCACCAATAAGCTTTCTCCCCTTCCAGTCCAGATTTGACAGTTAGACTATTCCCCCCAACTCTCCACACACACTTGGTATATTTCCTGCTGTCAGCACCTTCTCTACCCTTGCATTGTCCCAGCGGTCTGCATGATGTCATCCAGGGATGCGTTCGCCCTGGCAATGTTGAAACCGGGTTTTTGGTGAGAGGTAGAGGATTTATTCCGAAGTCTTACCGAGAGGGGGGAAGAGAGAGAGTGTGTGTGAGAGAGAGAGAGGCGCGGAGGAGCTGCAAAACATGGTAATCACCAGCACCAAGCTCACCATCACCATCACCATCACCTCCAGCTCTGCCGCGCACTCTCCCGTCTCCTCTCCTCCTCTGCACCGGGGCTTGCGTTTCATGCCCAAAGCCCTGATCCGCGCTCCAAAAATAACCCTCAGCCAGCATGCCGAAGGAAGCAAAACAAGAAGAGCGGTATTTTTAGGGTCATTAATTTCGACCACGTGGCCCGAAGGTAAACCGGATGGCCGTTGCGCAAAGGCTCCTCGTCAGTATGTCCTGCGAGGCCGGCACGCCGCACTGGACGCTGACCGCGGTGGTTCTCCTGGGCTTTCTGCTGGGGATCGTGTCAGCGTACCCTTTACCGAGCAGCAGGACAAATGCAACTTTATTGGAGAAACGATGGGAGACCCTCTTCTCCCGCTCTGTACTGGGGATCTCCGGGGAGAAACCGGAGCTGAACTGGGAGACTGACTATCTGCTGGGCATCAAAAGAGTGCGGAGGCTCTACTGCAATGTGGGCATCGGGTTTCACCTTCAGGTCCTCCCCGACGGCAGGATAAACGGTGTACATAATGAAAACCAGTACAGTGAGTTAAACCTCCCCCAATGTAATGTAATATACATTAGGAAAGAGTCAATAAGCATGGATCTGTGATGAGCAGGCTAGTGTATCCCCTCTATTAATTTGCATGATCATATGTCATCCGACTCTGATTAATGTCTTCCGAGGGAAATACAAATCTATTAGAAATAAGTATATCCATCAGTGCTGAGCACCCCTTTTCCTCCCCCTCTCCCCCAAGCTCAACCATGACATGAATGTATGGACGCTTTTAGACACAACTTATTTTTACGCAGCCCTGTGAGGGCGGTCCAGAGACCAATAGCCGTGCACGTCAATGCAATTACTGCGATTATTGCAATAACCACAATGAGCTTAATTGCCGCGCGCCTGGGTGCAAATGTAAGATGGGGTGAAAGATGCAGAACAAAGGCTCGGCATGCATGCGCAGCAAACTGCAAGGTTACACCCATAGACGCAGAGAGACAACACAATGCTACAGTCACCATGATAAATCAACACGGTCGGTGAGTATTTTATTGTATTTCCACTTTAATGTCATCATTCTTTGTCTTGCATCAGGTCTAATAGAGATCTCCACGGTGGACAGAGGAGTGGTGAGCCTGTGTGGGGTGAAGAGTGAGCTGTTTGTCGCAATGAACAGCCGTGGGAGGTTATACGGAACGGTAGGTATGCACAGTATTTCATTTATTGTCCAGTAACGTTGGTTATTGGGAGCCTAGAAATAGGACGCACTTGCAGCTCTTTTATTTGGGATGCTGCCCTCTCTGCCTGTTCATTATGTGTTGCGAAATCCCCTATATTTGAATATCATCAGGAATTTATAAAGCTCTATTTCAAGCAAGTATGCTAGGGCCTGGTGGCCTATGGGTAAATAATGATGAGGTTAACAGATGCGTATGTGTGTAAGAGGGGGAGGGAAACCCCCCTGACGCAATGAAACCTGTCAGCAGAGCTGGAGATCGATTTTAACGGCAAAGCGTTTATTTTGAAGGGTAGAGCAGTGCACAGAAACACACATCAGTGAAAGGCAATTTACAAACGGCTCCTTCTCCAGCCTCCAAATAATCTGAAACAGGCCTTTTAAATTCTATTTAATGCCTTTTATTTAGTGAACATTTTTTAATAAACTTTATCTCCTCATAGCCTTACGATTGTGTGCTATTCTCAGCAAACTGCAAATGTACTCGTTCTATTGTCATCCTCTAAGAACACCTCGATTTAGAACATTGTGAAACTTTAGCTTTACAACAGTGATGGAGCTCTGACAGTTTACAGGTTTCCTAAAAGGTGTAAGAGCACCAATGAGGATATATAGGCTACTGTTAATATTAGACAGATTTACAACAATTTTATTTAGGAATAGCTACAGAAATCAACCTCTTAAGTTATGTGATCATTTTTATTATTATTATTTCATTATCTGTGTCTAAATGTAAGTCCCTCGAAGCCTACATTCGATCCTACTGTTGAGTATGCTGGATGTTTTTAAATATGAAATTCTGCTGGCATTTTGCACCATAACGTCTTAACTATTTAACTCTGTCAAACACACTTCATTGAATTATATTGCAAATGTTTTATGTCAGCATTACTCATTGTACGCTGTGGAAGATGTAGTTGGTTTGCTTCTGGAGCAGTGACGGTTATTAATATACAAATGTTCCTGTACATGGGGGGGGGGGGGAAACATTGTGTTTAGTAGAGCCCTGCTGACACATGGCCGCTGCTTTGCTCGCTGTGGCCAACATATTTGACAGACACAATGTGAGCCGGTTATCTGCTCGTGAGTGATGAAGCGTTAGCTTGTGAGCGGGCTGAGGATCTGATAAGAGATTGAATTAGGCCACATGGCTCTGATGGGGAGTGTTTGCTGCACACTGTACAAGACATGCACTGTCAGCACTGTAGCAGGAACGTCATATTGTTCTCTACAGTGGCAAATTAGTGTATTTAGATTAGTGTGATTATATTGATACCCCACTATCTGTCTGTCAAATTAAAATATGTGGAAAACCATTAGCTTAGTTTAGCATAACAGCTAGAATCATAGGGCAACACTCCTCTCTTTGGGTCTGTAAATGTTAAAAGCATGGACCTATCAGCCCCAGTTACGCGTTAAACAGGCATTGTAGTAAAATGTGGCTATGTGCGGACATAAGATTGTAAACTGGTGATCTTAAAACGTGTTGGTATGGCAGATTAAGTTCCCTTTAAACTGGGCCATGCTAGCTGTTTCCAGTCTTAATGCTAAGCTAATCATATCCTACATGTTTACATTACAAACAAGAGAGTGGTGGCAATCTTTTTTTCTAACAAAAAAAAGATTTAGTTTTCCTCAGACTAACATTTGATTGAAATTTGGCAGATACAATCTGAGTCTATTATCTGTTTATAAGTGATGAAGTGTTAGCGATTCATGTGTTAAATATCAGCAGATGTATTAGAACACATCTAATAAGAATGCTTGGTGCTACTGGGACATTGCATAAAGATGACTCTTTATAGTCTATGTTGCATATATATATATTTGTATGCGTTGCACACCATTTTTTAGAGAACCTTTGAACTATTTGTCATCATATCTTTAAACTACAAACTGTCTATTTTTCTTTAAGCAGTTCATTACAATTCCGGCTGTCTGTCTCTTTGTCCTCTCCAGAAAGTCTTCCATGACGAGTGCCAGTTCAAGGAGAGCATGCTCGCCAACAACTACAACGCCTACGAGTCTCTGGTTTACAGAGGCTCCTACATAGCACTCAGCAAGCATGGCCGCGTGAAGAGGGGCCACAAGGCCACCACTGCCATGACTGTAACGCACTTCCTACCCCGGATATGATGAGCAAAAACTGGCAATAACAAACTCTTTTGCACATGTGGATTATTTCCCAGGTAACATAAGTACCATATACGTGCGTACAAACACAAAAGACAACACGGACTGTAAAAGAAAGAAATACCACTATATCTGATAGTATTTATTCAAACTTTATATGTATATTTGGGTAGCTTCCTTTGTATTAGAAATTATGGAAATGCCATTCTTTGCTGCTTTTATGATTTTCATAATTTTGTGATTATGGAGGGGATGGAGAGGCGTCATTCATCCCAAGTTTATATGGGTGCTTGCTGGAATTGGTTGAGTCCTTGGCCTGTCCGCAGATGACAGTTCATCCTTTTGGAAATGAAATGGATACGTTATTACCTCAAAGCACCATATCCTGAGAAGAAGAGCAAGAAGAAAAAGAGAAATGTGTGCATGAAATTTCTACAGAGAAGAATGCCTGCTTACTGAATAATTTTCTGTTGTCATCCATCAAGGACTTGAGCACTTCCCTTCCTCTTTGTTCAATTGTCTCCTTCACGGTTAGGGCAACTACAGCACTTGCAAATATGGCGGTGTTTTTTCTTTGCTTTGCCATGAGGTGGTGGTGCCTTGAATTCCTACTTGCGCCCCCCTTACCCTTGCATGCGAGAAACGCGGTGCTCAAGTCAGAAATAGGATTGAAACGCAAGTCATCTCTCCCTCAGACACCACCAGGAGGCTTTAGCTTAATTCCTGAAGGGCCAGAGGTTTCTCCACTTATTTTCTTTCCATAATTAGATCAATTATCCCCCCATCATGTCCAACGGAGCTTTGACAATCCCCGGTTTTACTTTTACAGTGAGTGTGTGGTATATACAGTATGTGGGCATGCTTTTATTTGAAGTATGTGTGAGGAATTACTCAGATGGAGAGCTGCTCAACTTGAAAAGGGCAGCTCAAGCGAGCGTCTGTGTAACAAAATATCATCGACATGTCACTATGGAGAAAGATTGTCCTCTGTTTCTGTCTGCTGTGTACTTCCCTCCAGGTCAAACTGAGTTGGTCAAATATGGTGCATCTGGTGTATAGCCTTGGTACTTTGACAATTTATAAGGTTTCTCTTTTTACAATGCTGACCTGATAGCAAAGTGACAGTGGGAGCGGAGGATTTCACACTGGTTTGAGTATATTTAGCACATTTATGCAGAAACAAGTGAAGTTACACAGGGGGTGATTGAGTTGTCAGTTCACTGTAAACATAATGGTTTGCTGCATTCATTTGAAGTTGTGTAAGAAACTGCTTCACAGTTCATGACTGTGATGGTCTGTCTGACTTTTCAAAGATGTTGACTGCGCTTTTGGATCCAAGATTTTAAAGCTACGTATACATTGTCATGCATATATTTTGTAAATGCAAGACTGATAGTGAAGCCCTGAGAGGCAAGTGAGGAAAACAAATCTGCAGATATTTTTTAATCTGATCTAAATGCTGCCCAGGATAATCTCTTCAAGTTGCTTATACATTTTTAGTTAGGTAAAAAACAGTTCTGCTGTTGAATAAATGTTTCTTTTTTGTCAGGAGAGTCTTTTCCTGGTTAGTTATGGTTGAAACACGATTTATACATATATTGATATAATCATAATACACTTAGCCAGAAGACACATATGTACCTTGTGTTTAGAGTGGAGGAATACGTTTAGTCGTTTAAAGGAAATGGGCTAGTATTACACTTCAGCCTCTTGTGGCTAAAATCAGTATAACTACAACAAGCACTTGAGAAAATGTGTAACTTTCCAAAACCAGGACATTATTATAGTTATTCTTTTAATTTAAGGAAAGTAAAACGATTATCCTTGCAAACCTTTTTTAATCATATTTAAATAATTGTCTTACTTTCTCTCAGGGCCTCCGTAGCCACAGTTAGGCTTCTTATAATTATGAGCAATGTTGCAAAAAGCAGTAAACCCAAGGGTTTTTGTTTGCAATGTTCATTCGGACTGTGTGTATGCAGCATACCATACTTGAAGTGCTTGCACTCCTCTTTCAGATAATGTAGTTTTCCATTGTGGAGACCGGGGTGGAAAGGGCAAAGAGCAAGCAAAGTTGAAGATAGCAATGATGTACAGAGGACTTATAAGGAACTCTGCATGTGGCACTGGTTGTTTGTTTAACTCGGCAAGGCTGTGAATAATGCGGGGTAAAATACCTAAGCATCAGAGGAGCGGGCCCCTTGTGCATCGACCTCGCACTGGAGGGTCAGCGCAGTGGGTTCTCCTCCTATTCATCTCAGCCATTTCTATACCAAGGTCAAAGATATGGGCTTTCTTTTCTTTGCATAACTGATGTATGCATGTTTTCTGGTCGATGTTAAACCACTTTTTTTGTTTTCCGGGGCTCTGCACCTGTTGTGTTATTTATTGATCAAGGCATAAATGTTTGTCTTGTAATGTGCAATGCAGATGTGAATGATTCTGCACCTTTCTCGTACTCCTTTATACTCCTGAGCAGAGTCTTTTTAATGTCAAATATGGCATGATAGAGCTTGATTTCTTTTTCTTTTTTCTATGATTTTGAATTCAGTTGTTACATTGTGGTACTTGACTAGCAATATTCTGTACGTAGCAAACCACCAGTCAAGGCCAGTTTGTGAAATATGGTAAAGGGAAAGTAGCCAGGCTGTTATAGATATACTGTATGTTGTCATATTTGACCTTGTGCCCTTTCTAACATTACTGTAACGCACTGACTAAATGTCTGTGAGCAGGACAGTTCATGTGCCCTTTAAGCTCCAGCTTGTGTCGAGTAGCAGAGACAAACGTGCGGTATCTTTCCAGAAGAAGTGTGTTTTTAAGCGTGTGTGTGTGCGTGTGCATACTGAGCACGCTCCTGGCATGTTCTGTTTCTGCCAAAGCGACAGAGATGGTATCAGATCAATTTACCTTGAGTCAGGAATAACAGGGCATTGTCTGACTGCGCGCTGATGCACTGTACTCTCCTCACAGTAGAGGATAAAGACGAGAAGTAGAGGAAAAAGGCATAACGTAGGCTATTAGTGGATTTCTGTCAGAAGAAAGCACTGACTGGTTTGAGCTGGTAGTTATGTAGCAAAATGATCACTTAAAAAAACAATCAAATGCTTCCAGGAAAGGGACTCTTGAGGTGAACGGGTTGTTTGATGGACTGAATACTGTGATCATAGAGAGCAGCTTGACGCTCCCGGGCTGTCAGGTTTAATGTTATTGAATATTACACCACTGATAATTGGTCAGTTTTTCTTGTTATATACTGTGCATAAAAGTTCACTTTGATCAGCGAATGATCACTTGTAGCTTTTTATGGACTAATGTTGTGGCAGTGAGGATTTGGCTGGAGGAGTATTTGTTATTTTTGTTTTTGTTTATGGTGCCACTTACTGAGCAAGGGCGGGTTATTTTTCTAATCACTGACTGGCAAGTGGGAAAATACATTTTGTTGATCAATTTTATTAGCCTGATCCAAAAAAAATATTGTCCTGTTTTATTAGCCTGATCCCAAAAGAATATTGTCCTGTGTTTATGACAGGTGAAAAAGCGTTTGTTGTTGTAGTATCTATTTAGGCTGCAAGAAGCCGAAGTGCAACACTACATTTAGCTCCTAGGACTAAAAACATGAATGTTTTCTTCCACTTCACTTTACATTATTCCCTAAATTGTAAACACAGAGTAAATACAATTCACATTAATTGGGCGATCTAAAATCAGCAGGAAGAAAATATGATCGAACACTAGGAGCCGTGCATGTTACCCTCTTTTGGACAAAATGAGTATTACAACAATACAAATGATCCTGACAAAACCGTTTATGTTCACCTGGGAAATGTCACCCCACCTCTTTCACATACAACTAAAGGTTCCTGGCTTCCGTAGTTTACCTTCATACTCTTTCATCTAAACAAGTAGACATGCAAGATCAAAAGTGCTGTTTTTGACAACATTGTGTTTATGACTGTATGACATTTCTGATTTAGTGCTGTATTTTTCAGAGAACACTGCTAGCACAACAAACGATGAGTTGAATGGGTATTGCAAAGTAAGAATGGCCCCTCTAAGCTGTTTACACCGAAAGCTACTCAGCTTGGTGTCAGATTTTGAAAGCTTGAGAAATATTACTCTGTTAGAAGTCCTACAACTTTAGCATGAAGCTGTTTTGAGGCAGAAAAGGTTGTACGATAAAGCGGTAACTGAGAGAAGGTAGTTAATGGTATGTCACCTTTCAACATTAACCCTTACTTCCTTGATTCCACATTATGCACATAGAGCTCTGAATGGACTAGGTATATGTCCCGTCCCCCCCCCTTTTATTTAGGATTCAGTGTCTTGATTTTGCCATTGTGCTAATCATACCTGTTCGGCTAGTTTTAAAATGTGTTGGTTCGCAGTGAACTAGAGGTCTGTGGGAGGATCTGGGATCAGATTTGTGTGTGTGTGTGTGTGTGTGTGTGTGTGCGCGTGTGTGTGTGTGCGCGTGTCCCTGTGTGCCGGCAGCCTTTGTGTTTCTCTCTGTTTTCTATTCCTGCACTGAGGGGAGAGTGCTTCCTCTGAGTCCCCCTCCTCTTTTTTAACATATACCTCACCTTCTGCCTTAGTTCCGATTATTGAAATGATTGTAAATTAGTTTGAAACAACAGACTTCTCCAATCATTTGTTTCTGAAAAAAAGATGATGAGTAAGTAAAAAACTATATTACAAATGGTTTTCCTTTTATTTTTGTACGTATGTGCTGTGCACAGCAGTCGACTGTATTCCTGAGATGATAATAAAAGGCGTTTTTTAAAAGCTGTTTTGTGATCGAATGCTTTAAAGTTGCCCTTGTGCTAAGTCATGCTTCTTGTTGTTAAACGTTTGACCTCAATCAAAAGTCACGTACAGTTAATTACTATCAGTAAGTATGTGGCGCTTTCTTCTGGTAAAGAATCTGGTTTGTTTCCAAGTTGCTTTTCACATAAATGGAATTGGTTTAAGTATTGGTGCAAAGACAAACAGAAACAAAATATTGAACAAATATGTACCCTGTAACTGTAAAAATAGAAGAGCTAAGAAGGAATGTGCAACGGTTATTTGATTAAATGTTTAAGGTATTAGGAATACAAATATATCTATATATACAGCTCTTGAAAATAATAAGAGACCATTGCAGGATTATCAGTTTCTCTGGTTTGACTATTTATAGGAATATATTTGAGTAAAATTAAAAACATTTTAATTTTATTCTATAAACTACTGACAACATTTCTCTGTGTTGGAATTCAACAGACACTGGAATGGAATGGCTGCCATACATGTAGAGATTTATATTTAAGAATAATGTGGAGTGGGCTCTTAATCTTTTTCCGAGCTGTATGTTTACAATGATAATCGCACAGAAACGTGTGTTAATGCATATTTGAAAGGCAACATTCTGAGGAGTCTGAGAGAAAATTCAGATAATAATGAACCTAAACAGAAATGAGATCACATTTTGCACTAATACTTTATTTATTTTTCTATTCTTAATACATTACTTATAATTTCATAGCAACTTTCCTGGACGTGACGTGATATTTTGTCTCTAATTCTAGGTAAAATAGAAATTGTGTTCATTTGGTACACTGCTATTTCATTAAAATGAATTAAATACTAAATTAGATTCCTGTACAGTCTTTTAGTAAGGGCACTTAAGGTCAGCCGGATGTGCTAAAAGGTCAAACTTTTTCTATAAGCAACCATAAAAGACAACATATACAAAATAAATATGTATATATATTCACCCGGTTTAAATAAAGCAGCTCTTCCAAGGAAATTCCTCTGAAGATAAACATGTGCTTTTCCAAGTCAGCACAGCAAACTAAAAACAACTCAGACCTTCGTCTTTATTACACCTATTATTAGTTCTCAGTGACGTAGTTCTTTCCAGGAAAGTTTCAAGACATTATTAAAAATAACATACCTGGAAATAAAGTGGTATACTCAGTATTGTAGTTAGTGTTTTTTCTCCATCAGCAAGTAATATATCACTCTCCATGAGGAGTCATTCTCTTCCGGGGACCAGGATGTAGAATGTCTCTTCTCACAATATACAGGTGGTGATGCATTTACATGTTTAAAGTAGCCTTCAAATATAGTCATCCTTCACATGTTTCCTGCTCATAAGGTTCTTTCTAAGCTCTAAAAATCCACCTTTCTGGAATGTCAAAAAACATTTTCTACTACAGTAAAAATACCAACAAAATATCTCAGAAATGTGTTGCGGTGAATGCAGTGGTGAATTGTAACTTAGTACAATCAAGTACCGCACTTTAGGAAAAAATGTACTTCTTGTACTTTACTTGAGTAATTTTTGAGTATCTATACCAGGGGTGTCAAACTCATTTTAGCTCAGGGGCCACATGGAGGAAAATCTATTCCCAAGTGGGCCGGAGCGGTAAAATCATAGCATAATAACAAAAAAATGACGACAACTTCAGATTGTTTTCTTTGTTTAAGTTTAGTGAACTTTAGTGCAATAACATTACAAGCACATTTAGACTTGGCGTATCAACAAAAAGCCATACAACAACATTAAGTCATATACTGGGAATGAACAAAATACAAAAACTCTTCTCAAATAACTAATTTGTCATTTTAACATATTAATCCTGTACTAACTCACCAAATGATTGAGACAAATTGAGGTAGAAACTTTTCAAGAGGGTTGAGTTACTTACTTCCTGCCTTGTAGGCTACATTACTTATTGATAAATAAAAGCTGTGCAATGCATGAACAATTTCAACAAACCTAACTTATGAACTGAAGTTACTGTCATTATTACAGTAAATCACACACTGTTCACTTTCTTTCAATCTGCACAGAAGACAATCATTTTTTAGATAACTATATCAGGGTGCAGTGTCTTATGCAGCATTTTAAGTTGGGTTACCCACTGTTGTTTTTGCTCCTGAAACCTGGCGTCTTTTAGCTTTCACAAGTGCATCAATATCAGGGGTCAAAGCCTGAGTGGCAGCCAATTTCAGGATGTCATTTAAGTGCTTGTGCGTGAGCCTTGAGCGCAGCTTTGTTTTATTGATGCTCATTACAGAGAAAACTTGCTCACAAATATACGTGGTTCCAAACATGCACAACACTTTTGCAGCAAGGGCTGTCAAGTTGGGGTAACCTGGCAAAAGATACTGATAAAATGTGTCTAAGCCAGCTGCAGCAAATTTCCCCTTCAAATCTGAGTCACACTGCAAGTCTATTATTTCAAGTTGAATGTTGACGGGCAGATCAGAGGCATTCGCGGTGAATGGCGAGCAGAAAACTTTGAAGTCTTTCTCCAGTTCACCAAAAATCTGAAAGCGTTGCTCAAACTCCCGCAATAGTCCTATTAGTTTATCTTTGAACCGCTTCATGTCTGCGACATGTTGGGTATCGCACACATTTTTCAGACAAGGAAAGTGCGCTGCATCACCTCCCGCGAGCTGCGTCTCCCACAATGACAGCTTCAACTTGAACGCACATACGCTGTCATAATACTGCGTTACAACTTTGTTGCGCCCCTGCAGCATTGTGTTCAAGTTATTCAAGTGCTCTGTAACATCCACCATGAACGCAAGATCCTGCATCCATTCTTTGGACTTAAATTCTAACACTGGTCTGCCTTTTTGTTTCATGAATTGTTCAATTTCCTCTCGTAAATCAAAGAAACGCCTCAGCACAATGCCTCGGCTTAACCATCTTACCTCGGTGTGGTAAGGCAGGCCGTAGTTGTGGTCTTTATCTCTGAGAAGGTTGTCAAACTGACGGTGATTCAAGCCTCTTGATCGGATGAAATTAACAGTTTGGACGACCACCTTCATGACGTTATCCATCTTTAATGACTTGCAACACAATGCCTCCTGGTGCAAAATACAGTGAAAAGTCCAAAAATCTGTCCAGGGCACCCTCGAGTGTGTTGAAAATATCAGCCGCTGTCGTGGTA
>NC_136903.1:27624324-27637063 GCF_949606895.1 Notothenia rossii | reverse complement strand
ATACAAATGTAATGACAAATTTTAGTCTAAGAGCATTATTTGATATAATAAAGTATTTTCAATGATGTAATCACGGCAGTAAGAGCCATTGCATACGTACATTGTTTTGCATACAATCCAGTTCAGTAGTCGATAAATGATTTCAGAGAGGGATGACCAGTAGAGTGAACATACATGCTACAGTAAAACAAATATGGCATGTATGCAGTCTTATACATTTGCCCCTTGCTGACCAAAGTGTTAGTTCCCAACAGAGTCACTCATTTCCAAAAAGTCAACATGGCAGCAGTTCTGCTCCGTGCTCCTACGTAGGTTCTGTGAGCTTCCGGAGAGTAAATATAGCAACATGGACTCATTAGAGCAGAAGCTGCCTATTTTTACAGTAATGAACAGCCAGACAGGAACATAGTGCTCAAAGCATGACTCAGGATTAAATGCATTTTGTTGTATGCTGCTGTATATATCTGGCAACATTTGTTCATTTAATATTTAATCCATATCTTGTTGATTTTAAACTAGATTTCTGAATAATTATTCGAGCATTCTAAATTATATTTAGATTTTTTGAGATTTTAAGAATAGGGATTGTCCCGATTCGATCTAAAAGAATCGTATTGAAGCTGATCAAGGCGTTATTTGTCTGATTAGTATTGGCTTTAAAGATTTCAAACTATTAAACTCCCCCACTCCAGGCTGGGTTTCATACTATGTGTCCCAAGATACTTCTTTCACCGGCGTCCATTTTTATATTGATAATGCTACATTTTAAACAAGTTGACGTTAGCAGCAGGTTAAACAAGTAAGGTTCCATGAATTACATTATGAAGAGTTCATGTTCTTTTCAGTTATATTTTTGCTATGAGAAACAAATACATTTGTTAAAAGGATTCATTTTTTCAGCAACTTAAAATGGATATCTTTTCAACTTCCTAACTAAATAAATATGCAAAACGTTGAAGTACAGAACATGGGATTTATTGTTTTGATTTCCTTCATCCTTGTATTGAATTTGGTATTGCGTTTCATGGAATTTCACTGGTATTGGTATGACTCCTTAATATCTGATGTTGTGATTAACAACAAAAACAGAAGTCGAATAACTTGAATGGAGGAAAACATTATCGATTAAGACATCCTTCAAAATAAACTGCACCTAAATACTTGACCTACATCTTTTTCTTTGATATTTAACTTGTCAAAACATGCTTTTATTGAACAACTACGAATCAATTCTGAGGTTTGTGTTTCTCCACATTGTGTGTCTCACTTTCCTCTTACCCTCATATTCCTTTCTGTAACACCTCCAGCTCCTACTGCTGCACATGGTCCCCTCGGTGGACGAACACACAGTGGATCCCTGACAGTTTGAACGTGTGTTCCTCCTTTCTCACGGTGATTATGAACCGACACAGACCTGTGTTCGGACTCAATGAGAACACATGTTCTTTGCTAGAACCCGGAGGCACGGAGCATTGTAGCTCGTCCACAAAGAAGCGCAGGGCCACACACATGAGGGCCCCGTGTGTGACCACCAGAGCGTGGACCGGGACCCCCCTCACCCCGTCGTCTGCCGTCCCCTCCACAGGACTTGTTTCTGCTGGAACAGGTGGACTCGTTTCCTCCACCCCTCTGTCCTGCCAGTGTTCGGCCCCAATTTTCTGGAGCATTTTCTCCACAAACTCTTTGACCCGCTCCTTCACCTGGACAGAGCAAACATCTGTTACAGCATGCTTCTGTTAAATGTCCTTCTACACAAACAGCACACAAGGGAAATCTGTCTATGCGTTACACTAAATACACTTTCAATTTATGTTAGAAAAACAAACAAACAATAATTATAACAAAGAGAAGCAAAATTAAATAAAAACTTTCAAGGTGTAAAAAGAATTAATTCTCAAATAGTTTCCGTCATGTTCAAAAGGGGCAAGAAGCTTAAAAACATTTCTGGTCCTACAATCATTTAGCGTATATTGTTCATGAAAATAAAAGTGTAGGTCATCGTCATCAGCAACCGTGATATTTGATTTATTGTTTTAAACAAAGCATTTCTTTGTACAAAACAACCAAAAACAAATAACTTTTACATCGACAAGAAATAGCAAGCATCACTTCTCAGGTCCTGCTCATAACCATTCAGGATTTGGTTTCTAAATAATTGTTTTAGTTTAGATAAAGTTGCACAGTATTTCAGCCCATCATAACAGTTAAAGATTAAAGATTTTATATTAAATTACAACCTTTCCAGTCCAAAATTACACATCCACTTCAGTTTCATCCTGATGCAACAACCCGTAACGTGTTTAGTAAAGCTGGGAGGAGGCCTGAAGGAGACAGTGATTGGGCGCTAGCTGCTTACGTCAGATCTATCTTTGTTTATCTGCATTATCATCATGATGTGCTGCTCACCTACTGGGCTGGGCCAGAGTTAAAGATCTAAAAGATGAAGCCTGACGAGAATGTTTTTAAATAGAACATCCATCACTCCTTACGCCCCCTCACGCCCACATGTCGTGACTTTTTAATCAGGCGCTGTGACGAACACTCTGCAGTTGTTTGACGGAGGAAGAGCTTGTACTTTGATACTAAGTGGCAACATATATACACTCATGTGGATGCAAAGGGGCTCTGAGAGGGCATGATACCTCCATGCAGAGGTTTGGTTTAACCATAGACTGTATGGGTTTAACTAAGGAGATGAGTGTTTGCTGCCACCTGGTGGTAGTGTGTGTACATTGAATCAGATTGGATTCGTATAAGCAGTTTAAAGGGACCTAAAGGTCGCATTCACACCTAATAGTCCGCTTCTCTGGTGCGCACCAGACGACAGTTTGTTACATTGTTTAATTTTTCAGAAGGTTCGGTTTGCGTTCACACAGGCAAAATTCAAACGGACTATGTCATGTGCTCGGAAATGCTATTCAACAATTGGTCAGACATTAAGGGGGTAAAAACGCAAATCCGGGCAATTTCTACCGGAGCCTCCACCATGGAGCATCGGCAGGTTATTTTCATGCTGTTCTTAATCTGGAGAGCATATAATCAGCAACGGCGCATATAACACATATAATGAGAGACGTTCTGCAGTAAGGAGGGGGTTTCACCGACGGCAGGTGGCTCTGACTTGTATGTATAGTTTTTAGTTTGATAGTTGTTTTTACTTTACACGACACTGTTCAACACTTCATTCTGCTTCACTCTTTCGCTAACGATTTTGAAGACACCCGCGTTCTTGTGACACGTAAATACCACGCTTCCTTTGTTTTGGTGCGGACTGCGTTCACACCAGCGATGAACCGCTCCAGAGTTCACTAGCTAGACCCTCCAGAAAAACGCGGGCAAAAATCCTTGATTATGCGATTAAACATGCCGGGTTTTTATGTGATTTTATGCGGTGAAATTGCGGGAAGTTGCGAAATATGCGGAAAGTTGCGTAAAAGAATTGATTTTTTTTAAATATTGGGCTGTCTTATTTATTCTCTCTCACACAAAGCCTACCACTAACGTTAAACCCCTTTCCTATTCAATTAAACGCATTCAATGTTTATTTATTGTAAAAGCAATTGGGCTATTTTAATCACACTCTCTCTCTCACACACACACACACACACACACACACACACACACACACACACACACACACACACACACACACACACACACACACACACACACACACACACACACACACACACACACACACACACACACACACACACACACACACACACTTCTCCGCCTCATTCTGTTTTCATTTACTCGTTCGTTATCTGACCAGCTTCAATCTTGTAGGCTACTCACTTCGTTTCTTGTAGCCCTCGAAAGCGTTTTGGAGGTTGATGCCCCGGTGAACGTGAGTTGTTTGGCTTTCTTGTCCGCAGCAGCAGAAAGCATTTTCGAATGTTTGAATGAATCAAAGTGGGTCGTCACCGTCGATTTTCTCTAAGACTTATGCTCCAACAAACAGCCATCAACGCATCTAAGCGTATTATGGGATGTCATCAAATGCAGCTTTTCAGCATAAAGCATTCCCACTATCAATTTCTTCAGAAATTGCATTCTTTAGTCTTATTTCATATTTCATAGTTTATATTCTATAATTCATTACATTATATTTCCATGTAAATTACTCCTCTATTTTATTGCTATTTAACTCTATTTTATTACAGTGTCCTTAAAGATTTTTTGTTTTGTATTAGATAACTGAGATATGTCTTTTTTTGTAGTATAGCACAGATGTAATGCCATTACATTAAACAAATACTAAAGTGTTATAAACATTGGGGGAAAAGCCGGCTTCATGTGCATATTGAACACATTATTTCAACCTCTCCTATGCTCTGTGTAACAGCCTGCAGTTCAGTCAAAGTTTCACTGAAGTTTTGTCAGATGACTCACAGCCGGGATTCATGGCTCAACAGTGGCACTGATGAAAGCAGGATTTCATATTTTTCTACAAGATCTTGTTGTAAATGAGACATGTAAAACTATAAAAAATGTCAGATTCGATTCGTTTTTTTCTGATTGAAGTGTTGGTCACGCATTGGACTGATGGACAATCTGAATGATGAATGCTACTATGTTTTGATTTCTTGTTGTTTAACAACATAAGGGTATTAAAGGTTTATGTCAGGATGTATCTAAGAAAATAATTTCAAGCACAGAGTTTTTGGTACCCTGTTATGTCGTTTGAGCCACAACAGTGAACATTAAAGTAGTGAAAGAGAGAGAGACACATTATATAAGTAGTTAAGAAAGTCAGAGCGAGTCATACATAACATCTTTATGAATAATACAATAACAGAAAGCAGCCTCACCTGCTCCTGAGTCTCCCCCTCTGGAGGGGTGAAGTCTAGGAAGGTCTGCCCGGCTGCCTTGGCCATCTCTCTCAGGTCCTGCACCCGCCCCCCCTCCGCTGTCCCAAAGCTCTGTAAATAAGTTATTGACTGGATGACTAAAGTTTCTTCATAAAAATTATACATATCTTCAACAAATAATTGCCACTCACTTTCTCTTTAAGTAAAGGGTCCCACACAGCCTGCAGACCAAGACAACTGGTGTTGTGTTTCATAATTGTTTCAGCAGTCTGGAAGAAACAACACACACCACCATCATCATTATTATAAAAAAGAGAAAAATGTGGTCTAATACTGTAAAATAGAGTGTAGAGCACTTTTTGCATCTAATCCTACAGTAAATTGAATATATTCTACATTGTTTGATTCATTTAACTCTACCATCATTGCTTGCTGGAAAAAGGAAAGCATGTACCTGGCGGGCCCGCAACATGTCACTGACGAACACGTTGCTGAACAGGACGTGTTTCAGGTAGCAGCCTGCGGCCTCGGCCTGCTGCAGCCCGCTCTCTGACAGGGGGGCGTCGATGAGCTGACCTGCACGGGATAAAACGGAAAGATTAAATAAAGACACAGAGAAAAACAAGATAGTGCAGGCATCTTCACTCGTACCTTGTAGCAAGCCTTCTTTGTTGTACTGTGTCTCTCCACTGCAGGAAATAAATGATTCATCATGTCAGAGTGCACAAGCTAAAATAATAAAGAATTGTTAAAGAAGCTCGGGAAAGAGTGTCATAAATCTGTTTATGCCTTTTATGTCTCGCCTTTATTAGTGTTCTGCTCCTTCAGGCCCTTAAACCTATTATGTTAGATATGCTCCTGTCTGTGGCATTCTCTCCTAGACATCAATCATTTACGAAATATATGTGATTTTATTTATTAGTCCTTTAGTCCATAAAAAAATCATAACAAATGTAAATCCTTTCACAATTTCCAGCAGCAATTAAAGATGTATATCTATTGTGTTATAACAATGAAAACACATAGATCGAGGGAAAAATAAAGAAAATAATGTTTTAATAATATTCCATGCCACATACATTGCTACTCCAAAGCAAAGCAAGAAGCCATTCATACAGCTACTAATTGTAATATTCGACGTATTATCAGAGGTTAAAAACACATTTCTGAACAATCAAGTTTTGATTGTAATTTTACCAGAAAATGGTAACACTCTGCCCTCTCGTGGTCACTACGAGGTACTGCAGGCAGAGAGACAGCCTACTGTAGCTGCTCGGTTTGCTGCTGCTACACTCTCTTATTACAATTAATGGCGTGTCTGTATTCAAAACATAACAACTTAACATAACAACGTATGCTATGAGACACCTGCTATGTTTAGCACAGTCTAGCTGCAGACACATGCAGAACGCATATAAATGTATCATTACTAAAACATAAAATAATTATGTTTATTATTATTAATTATTATTATTATTAACTAGTTTTAAAAAATAAAAACTAGTTAATAAGTCCACGGAGAGACAGCAGACAGAAGAGAACTATAAATAGGAGCGATAGACCCGCAGCATTGCTCTGAGCCTCTGTGCTAAACACAGGTACGAATGTCAACTGCACTTACTGTCGAACAAGAGTTAGTCCAAATGTTAGCGCCTTCATGCTCTGCTGCAAGTTAACGACGGAAGAATATCGCATTGACTTTTGGTTTCAAAGGTGTCCTGAAGACGACTACAGTAGCCTACACTTCTCGCAAATGGAGAGAGCGTGAACTTGAAACCTTTCGGGAGCTATGGGAAGCCAACAGGGTCATTTACGTTTTACTTTTCTTATCCTGCTTTGGGTACAATAATCTTACAATTTAACAATATACACACCTTTTCAAATATCCAAAACTTTTCAAGACTTTTAAGTCTTTTAGCTTAACATAAAGTACTAGTTTTTTTACATGATTTTCCCCACATACTATTGTACTATGACTATTGTCACATTTATCGATGTCACAATTACTTTTCTGATGATATTTTTGACGTACTAAGCTAGAATCTTTTTTTCAATATACATTACTGGGATTTCTTTAATGACATTGTTGAACTTTATGTATTTTTTTAGTATAAGATGTGTACTATTTAATTATATTTTCGACGTACTGTGCCATACTGTTACTTTTTTCATGACATTATCGACATGACTTTTTCCATGTATTTTCATGATATTTTTGCAATGCTATACTATGACTTTCTTCTTGTTTTATTTATGTACTATACTAAGACAGTCTTCATGATAATTTCGACATACTGTTTTATAACTTTTTTTTATATTTTTACACATACAATACTATGATTTTTTTCCATATGTTCTACATACTACACTAAGACTTATTTCCACAATATATTCGACATATATACTTCGTGTTTTTTGACATACTTTGACTTGCTTCAAAATGTTTGGCATACTGTACTATGACTTTTTCTTAAATACTTTTATCCTTTAAGAAACCTTTTCCACATACTAAACTAATACTTTTCTCTGGCACCAATATGACTTTTAATGATATTTACCCATCCTTTACTATATACACTTTACATTTTCCATGTTTTTTGACATACTATGATTTTTTTTCTAACTATACTATGACTTTTGTAATATAATGACATAAAATAAACAAAAATATTTTTTCAACATGCAATACCATTACCTTTTTCTTCATATTTCCAACATTGTGTTTTATGACTTTTTCCTCATTTACTTTCTATTTCTATAAATTTTTAGGACATACGATACTATGGCCTATTATTGTTGTTGTCATACTATACTATGACATTTTATAATATTTTTAACATACTTTATTATGATGATGATGATGATGATGACTGTGACTTATTCATGATATGGCTGACACTTTATCATGACAGTTTTTCAACATACTAAACTATGACTTTCTTTCATTTTGTTATATATATTATAGTATGGCATTTTTTCTGAATACTGTATAATGATTTCAAATTACTTTTATTCATATTTTTCCACCATACTATGCAATGACTTTTTCATAATACTTTTTTCACATTTGTTCACATCTGTCAACAAACCATACTATGACTTTCTTCATATTATCTTTTTAAACACTAAACGTTTTTATAGTCTACTGTTACGATGTGAGGTGCAGGTGAAAGAACGATACGTGGAGAGAGGGTTTTCTTGCAAAAAATAAACAGGCGTTTTATTCTTAGCCTTCATCATTATTCCCCAGAAACACAAACTGCATGTCTGGTGCTGCATTCACCAGCAAGGAACAAACCCCAAAAGCCCCTTCCCCTCTCTTCCCAACCACATTTATAGGAGAATGCCCGCCTTCCCACTCCAACCTGGCCAATCAGGTCATGGTTCTGAAAGCGGAGTGAAGGGTTAAATACAAAATTAAACACTGTTGTCTACATTTAATAAAACCCTAAAGGCTTAAGTAAATTCATTATGGCATCAACATACATATTATACCTTCAAAAACAACAAGGTCTGCTTAAAACAGATAGTTTTTAACCTAATTGACACTCATAAAATCACACATTTCCTGACCAATCGCGTCCAAGACTCCGCCTACTCATACGCCACATATAAGGAGTACTTTGGAGGCGTGCTCCCCCTTTGAGCACTGGGACAAGATGGCCTCCAGGTCTGAACAAAGGAAATGGTGATTACTTGGTGCTTGTGTATTTTACAGACTGACAAATTAATTTAGATGCATTTTATTAGTTTGTCTATGTAAACTGTTTTTATAACTTTAACTGAAATAAAGACAACTCTGAAAAAACATGTACTACCTTTCTTAACAAACAAATAGTTGAGACCAACATGTTAGTGAGGGAGTGTGTGCGCTTCCTCACATTTCACACCTCCTCCCCCTCTGGCTTGCACAGGTCAGGCAAACGAGAAAGATAGTCAGCTATAAGATTGTTCTTACCGGGACAATACTGTATGGTGAACTGGTATGGCTGGAGGGCTATGCACCAACGTAGAATCCTTGCATTCTGATGCTGCTTAGATTGCATCCACTTCAAAGGTCTGTGGTCTGTCTGCAACACAAACTCTCTTCCAAGAAGGTAATACTTCAATGAATCTCTAGCCCACTTTATAGCCAGTCCCTCTTTTTCCACCGTAGAGTACTTTTTTCCCCGGTCAAACAGTTTCTTACTCAAGAACACTATAGGCTTCTCTTCGCCAGGCTCTCCTTGGGCTAGCACTGCTCCTAGTCCAACACCATAGGCATCAACTTGCACAAGAAATTGTTTTGTGAAGTCCGGGCTCTGCAACACAGGAGCTTGACAGATCTGCCTCTTTAATGCCTGGAAGGCATTTTCACACTCATCATTCCACACAACTTTAGTGGGAGATTTTTTTGTTAGATCAGTAAGTGGGGCAGCTAATGTAGCAAAGTGGGGAACAAACCTTCTGTACCACCCCACCAGGCCTAAAAAGGACCTCACTTGCTTCTTTGTCTGGGGTCTGGGTATTACCTGTATGGCCTTTACCTTCTCCACTTGTGGTCGTATTTGCCCACGTCCAACCAGGTATCCAAGGTTTTTCACCTCCTCTTGAGCCCAGGAACACTTGTTGGCATTCAGGGTTAGCCCGGCTTCCTGTATCTTGCCCAACACAGCTTTAAGATGCTGCAGATGTTCTTCCCAGGATTCTCTTTAGATTACCACATCATCTAGGTAGGCTGCTGCAAACCTGGTGCA
Source organism: Notothenia rossii (assembly GCF_949606895.1). Taxonomy (NCBI): domain Eukaryota; kingdom Metazoa; phylum Chordata; class Actinopteri; order Perciformes; family Nototheniidae; genus Notothenia; species Notothenia rossii. The sequence continues at coordinate 27,627,513 of NC_136903.1, read as the reverse complement.
ATCATTAAGAACAATGTCCATTAATCTTTGAAAGGTTGCAGGCGCTCCATGAACACCAAAGGGTAGTACAGTGTAATGAAACAAACCCATTCCTGGAATCTGAAAAGCTGTATACTCTTTGCAGGCTGGCTCAAGAGACACTTGCCAGTAACCTTTACAGAGGTCTAAAGCTGTGATGTACTTAGCTTTCCCCAACTTCTCTAGTGAATCGTCAATACGCGGCATAGGGTATGAATCAAAACAGGAAATGCTGTTCAGCTTCCTCATGTCCGAGCAGAATCGAGGTTCAGTGGTGTTTTTCTTAGGAACAAGCACTATAGGATTTGACCACTCACTTCTAGATGGTTCAATGACTCCCATGTCCAACATCAACTCCACCTCCTTCCTCAGTGGTTCCATCATTCTTTCAGCCATTCTGTAAGGCCTCAGGCGAACAGGTTTAGGGTCCTTCAGTATAATGTTATGCTTTATCACATTAGTGCGTCCAGGTTTTTCTGAGAACAATGCTGGGAAAGATTGTTTAAGCTCACCCAGTTGATGCCCCTGATCCAAACTCAGATGCTCCGGAGGAGCCTGGGGTTTAAACTTCTCTCTGTGCGGCACCATGTCAGCCTCCTCTGTTTCCAATGCATCCTCTTCTTCCAGCTGGACATCTTGGATCATCAGAACATGTTCTCCACCTGCCTTCTGGTTTTTCCTGTCATGATATTCTTTTAAAAGGTTTACATGCAGCAACTGTTTGCACTTTCTTTTATCAGGACAGAGAATTCCATAGGTCACAGGGCCTGCCTTTCGGGTTACTGTATAAGGGCCTTGCCACTTGGCTAGTAACTTACTTGGCCCTGTAGGGAGCAGTATCAAGACTTTCTGGCCAGCTTTCAGCTCTCTTTCACGAGCACGTTTGTCGTACCACACCTTCTGCTTATGTTGAGCTTCATGCATGTGTTCTTTGACCGTTTCTCTGTAACTGTCCAGTTTGTCTCTCATCTGCAGAATGTAAGAGATGATGCTGTTGGTTGTAGTTGCCACTGCCTCACCAGCCACCCAGTTCTCCTTCAGCACATCCAAAGGGCCTCTGACCTGTCTGCCATATAACAACTCAAAAGGGGAGAAACCAGTTGAAGCCTGTGGCACTTCTCTGTATGCAAACAAAAGGAACGGCAACCATTTATCCCAATCTTTGCCAGTATCATCAATACATTTTCTCAACATTTGTTTCAGTGTACCATTAAAACGTTCTACCAGACCATCAGTTTCAGGGTGGTATGGAGTCGTTCTGATCCCTTTAACCCCAAGTTGCGAGTACAGTGACTTCATCAGATGGGACATAAAGTTTGTACCTTGATCTGTTAAGATCTCTTTAGGGATGCCAACTCTAGAGAATAGCTCTACTAAATACCGCACTATATGTTTGACCTGAATGGAACGCAATGGATAGACATCTGGATATCTGGTGGCGTAGTCACAAATAACCAGGGCAAACCTGTGACCCTTGCTACTTTTTGGCAGAGGACCAATTATATCCATGGCTATTCTTTCATAAGGTACACTCATTATTGGTAATGGTTGTAGAGGGGCTCTGTTTGAAAGTTTGGTAGGAGCTACAACCTGACACTCATGGCACGTTTTACAGTAATCAATTACCTCTTTGTATAATCCCGGCCAATAGAAACGCTGAGCAATGCGGTCATACGTTTTTGCCTGCCCCAGATGCCCAGCCCATGGCACAGTATGACCCACCTGCAGGATTACTTGGCGAAACTCTTTAGGAATGACTAGCCTAGGTTTCTCTATGTCTGCCAAATACAAAAGGTTGTCTTTTATGATGAAGGGATCCCCAATTAGATCTTCCTCCCCATCTACTTTACATGCTTTTGAAAATAGAGGTTTTAGAGAGGGGTCATGCTCCTGACTCTCTCTGAAGTTATCTGGGATTTGCCATTGAGGCTCTATGGGGGGAGTTACAGGGAGAGTAAGCTCAGGGCATTTAGCCTTATCGTGATTTCTGTTTTTCTCTTGACGGCGCTGTCGCCTTGTTTTCTTAAGCTTATCACCCCCTTCACACAAACTATCTGAATCTGGTAAAGGTTCTAACCCCTTAGTCATAGAGCGCGTAGCTACATAGGAGTATGCTAGTGAGTTTTGCTGTACCAAGCAGTAGCGTGGCGTGGGGAAAAAATAAGGGGAAGCCAATAATACGTCTTTTCTTTTGGGGTGGGGGGGGGGGTGTGGTGGTCAATGTAATAACGTAACCAGATGAGTGATTACAGCGCCCGGTATCATTTTACACACATTTGTATCATACAGATGCAGGACTTACACACGCCTGTTATCTGACCGACAGGTCCGCACGCACTCTCCAGCCGAAACTCTAATAAGCATTCATTCACAAACTAAATCAGGAGACCTTTAACGTTTTACGTCCGGTTCGCTTCTTTGTTCCTCGCTGTACACAGCTCCAGTTTGGGCATTGGCCTGTCATCAGATTGTATTAGTTGTTGCTGCTGCAGCAGAACTTTAATCCAATTATTTTTGATTAAATAATCCAAATCTCCACCCTCCATAATTGCACTTGCTTCAGTTGCTTGCTACTTTCTAACGGCGGTGAAAGTGGTGCAGTGACGCTCATGATTGGATTGTGAGGCAAGGGAAGCCAGCCGCCTCTGGCTTCCCTTGGCATGGCCCTGACCAATCACAGGTTGGCAGGGGCATGACGTGAGCCTCATCTGATTGGTCAATCCCTCCATTTTTTTTCACCAAGGGAAGCAAATTTCGGCTGGCCTCCTCTCGCAACAGAGAGTGCAATCTACTGTTTCACCATAACATCTAGAGGGGCGCTGTTTCACTCTTTGTAAAATACTCAATGAGAATCAGGAGACCTGAGACGGGCCGGTGTCGGTACCAGATGTGTTCGGGGTACCATATGTGTTCGGGGTCCGTCTCTTACCAGTGACGTCACGACGTCACGACGTAATGACGTCACGCATTGTGATTGGCTGTATGGTAATTTACCCACGCTGTCTAGAGTATAGAGGTTTTTTTTAATCATTACATTACATTGTATTTAGCTGACGCTTAAGTGCATTCGACCAACAAGATAAAAACTTGAAGAAATACAATAAAACTTGAAGAAAAACAAAGACGAATGAGGAGAAGAACAAGAGAAATCGAAGGTAAGAAGTATAAAAC
>NC_136903.1:27539324-27619324 GCF_949606895.1 Notothenia rossii | reverse complement strand
TAGTTGAGACCAACATGTTAGTGAGGGAGTGTGTACGCTTCCTCACATCTACATACAGGACCATAGATTTTTCATAATATTTTTGACTTATGATACTTTCTGGAGATATTATTGTACTATTAACTTTTTTATTTTTGTTGACATACTACACTAATACTTTTTTCTGCAACAATATTATGACTTTTTTTACGCAATAGTTTTCTGCATAACTATGACTTCTTTAATGTTACTTCAACATACTATATATTGACTTATTGACATATTTTCTATGATTTATTTACGTTTTTGTGTAAAAATAAATACTATTAAAAACAGAAATATGTTTTCTTTCCTTTCCAGCAATGACATTTCCCATTGTGATGTCTATATCAAATGGCCATGTTTTAATGAATGTTGCCACTAGAGGGCATATGTTGAAATATAATCCTCCTCCATTTGTTTGTCATTTTTGTAGTTGTCAAGCCAGAGCTACCTTTGGAACAAGCGTCCATCCAAGTTCTATCCATCTTTCTACCTCAAGAAAAAATACAGCATTATATGTGTAACCATATCAATGAATGAAGTTGTAAATAAGTTATTCACATTTTCAGGGACTTGACAGAATGTGGTAGAGGTTTTTTCTTATCCCTTTTTCCTCTACTTCAACAGGGAGTGTTTATAACTAGTCTTCCTCATATTCAAGATAATGTCCCACATTCGTCATCACTGCGTGTGTAACTTTAAAGTGAAACGTGCTACAGCTGGACTTTGTTTTACAGTATCATTGCTGACTCACAAACAATGTAGTCTGTTGATTAAAACCATTAAGACACACAGCTTAAAAGGAAGCAGGCATGGGAAATAGTGAGCTGATGTGGTGTCACACCCTTTAAAGCAGAAGTTTATTGAACAGAGGTTGTGCAACAGACATTTGAGGTACATGATATGAGTTATAGTGGAGGGGGAGGGTCCCAAAGCGAAATCTGCACCATTGACACTTCCACATACCAGAATATTTATGCTTGCACATGACAAGTGTAGCTCAACCCATTATAATTTGAAAGTAACAATGATGCACACACACAATATTTCGGACCAAAACATGTTTTCTCAAATACAGAATCCATATTGACTGACATTCAGAGTCATGTGGTTGTATAAAGCAAGAAGTGTACTTTGGCCATCATAGGAATGCTTTCTCCCTCTCTCGCACACAACAAGGCAGATGTAGCACCAACATGAACAGATACGAACATTATTGAACTATCTACGGAATAAACACTTCCCAAGCAATGTTGTTGTGCCCGCCCCCTCCAATATAGAGTCCAAGTGGAAACTTTGCATATTTCCTGTTTCCCATCTCACTGAGCGGAGATGTTTCCCCACTAAAACAGTGGGAACCCTCCACAAAGATTCTAATTTGTCATTGCTTCGCTCTCCCCACCCCCACTTTATTCTTTTTCCTCCGTTCCCGGCTAACTGCAGAGGTATAGGTGATGGATTTGTTTGTGATTTCTTTTGTCCAGTAATCCTGAGGTATAAGAAATACCACTGACGCACGATGTGACTGAATAAGGAGAGCAATAGATTAAAAAAAAAGGGGGAAAGGAGACATGCTATCTAAGCAAACTGTACAAAGAACATTTCCAGTCGAATACTCATTTCATGTTCTTCTATCACCATCTACTTCGTTTTTCTGAATGTATCTCTTTAGCAGTAAAATAATTATATTATAATACAAATGTTTATAAAATAGCAGCACACTCAAGTGACACATCACAACTAGGTAATGTTATTTTTTTTGTATAAATGAAACAAATTCATAGCTTTTAGCAGCGCAAAAAGACAACAATAACTCAATAAAAAATATTGACACTTTTTTCTTGATGTCTTTACACCTCCTCCTCCTCCTCCTCCTCCTCCTCTGTCCTCTCTTCACTTTGGAATACAGTATCTCTAAATCTTAGAAAAACCCTTTTGCGGGTCTGGTCACCCCATAAAATATATCAAACACAAATTGAATGGTGATCTCATTATATAACACATGCAACAATAAATTGCAGGAAAGAAAAAAATCACAACCGTTAAGTTTGGGAGAGAGCTTACAAATATTCAAATGGGGATGTTTCGGCAAATATGTCATTCAATTGCCCAGTTTTACTGAAAAAAACATCACTACAACAACATTAGATCCCCACATTTCTCTTCAATCTGACAAACAAACACTCAGCAAAGTCACATACTGTCATTAAAAACTCAAGCATTAAGTCAAAGACACCTTGCTGTGCCCCAGTTAAACCAAAAATAAAAATCATCCGTCTCTTGATTTGTGCTGATGTCTGTTTTGCTGATGAACCCCCTTGTAAATGATTTAAAGCAGCAAAGCTAACAGGGGACAGATGTGTTCACTGACAGACAATCGGCCTTAAATACACGAGCCAGCACCATGAAACACTGACCGACCACGGCGACACGCATCAGTTCAGGTGGTTCGGAACAAAGCCTCTGCTCTGTCTTTAAAATGCAGGCCTCATTGAAAAGAACATGTGCAAATAGGATGTTACCACCACCGTCTTTTGTAGCTCATCGCTGCCCTGTGTGACTAACTGTGGCTGTGATGCAGATAAATATGAAGAAAAGAAAATTCAAGTAAAAACAAATATTTCATTTCTTGACAGTAAAATAAAAACATGGATCTGTGTGTAAGCGTGTTCAGATTCATATTCAAATTTCAGTTTTAAATTTGTCGAAGTTTCTATAAAACGGTCGGACTCCCCACTAACTTGCATTTTAACAGGAATGTTTTTTTATTTTTCTTATCGGAATGTCCTCTTGTCGCAAGCTTTTTAATTTGAATCTCGTTTGACAAGGGTATATGTGTGACCATTGGGAAACCAGCCCTACAAAGTATACCAAAGAAAAGGCTAACAAGGAAAAAAAAAAGAAAACATCCATTCACCTCCAATCACCACCCATAACATTTCATCTGACTTCTTCTCCTGGGGAGCATGTTCTCAAAGTGCTTTGCCATTGAAATCATATAGGGGAGCTGAAAGCAACCCTATGTGGGACTCCAGATGCATTGACAGTATATTATCATCCTGTACTCTTCTACCCCCCCAAGAAAGTTCATCCTCACATGACCTGGCAGCGTACACGCTTAGTTCCTCATTTCATTTCCACTTTTTCACTAAGCTGTGCCATTGTAGACATCAATTATGGGAAATCAACGTTGATTTCATCAAAATATGCAAGATATCAGAGTTTTATGGTGAGGCCTTTGGACATCTTTTGTTCGTCATCATGTAAATCCTCCACACAGCAGCATGCTCCTGCACCACTAACACCCTCTGTCCTACCAAACTGTGCCGTGCACTTGTGTGCCTTCCAAAGTTCCACAGTGACGTCTTAGTTGCAAACTGTCCCTCTCCATATCCTGCTCACTCCATGCTCATTAATACAGGAGTCGAAAAACGTCCTCCAGACTTTAAAAAAGCCTAACATCGTCCTGTTTTCACATGCTACGTACACATGTGAGAGTCCATTAGGCATCACAACTAAGGAAACACCATATCGTAACAACGTGAAAAAGATTGAAGAATCTGTAATGTTTCATTAACAGAATGGCAGTAATAAACACCTCATGTGAGGAAAAATGCTCTTAGAAAGTGAAAGTCCCTTCGCCCATATCCTCATGGCTAACCTGTTCCACTCATAGTGCATGCACATGAGTTTATTGTTGGCCAACAACGAACCATGATACATAGATAATGCATGAAGGCAGTGACGTAGCATAGATGCCCTGTTTTACTGATGGACAAAGTGTAGCCTCCACTCGCTCCGCAGTCTTTCAACAGAGACCTTAAGTCAACGATTCGACTCAAGTGCCTCACGCCATAGAACGCTCACTGCTAATATAGATACAGGATCACATATAGCACACACACACACACACACACACACACACACACACACACACACACACACACACACACACACACACACACACACACACACACACACACACACACACACACACACACACACACACACACACACACACACACACACACACACACTCTGGATTCTCCCATACAAACACACACAATGCAACCACCAACAGACACACAAGCAGCCTGACAAAAGGAGCTTATTGATTTGTACTACTCAGTTCCAAAATATGTCCAATAATAATATTAATAATAATAATAACTAATACTACTGCTAATTATTATCATCCCGTCTCTTCCATGGAATTGGGACCAACCAATGCTCAGCATAATGTTCTCAAAGCTTCTTCTGTCTGTCTCGTGTGGACCTTTTGATTTCCTCTTTTACACCGGCCACAAATGTAATAGTGATATTACAAATCAGAGACAAAAAGAAAAAGCCCCGCCGTGATCCCATGTAATTTCTGAATGGTTTCCACAACTTCTACCATAACAGCCTCATTATCAAGCTATGGTTAAAATATAACTTAAAGATCATATTATACAATCAAAGGCAGAAAATGATTGGATTCCCTTCTGTTTATCCAAGGCACCTCAGGGCTTCATCTGGTATCGAATTGGTTGCTTTTAGACTAGAACATCATAGAAAATCGATTTTGTGGGCAGGGTTCTTTTGACTTGAAGAACAGAGAATCTACAACAAAAAAGAATAAAAACTAGCAAGCATTGTTCTTTTTCTTTTAAAGGGCTTGTGTTTTTTTTAAAACATTTTTTGTTCTTTTGTTCTTTTTTTTCTGCTTTTAAGAAAATTGAGGTTTTTTTTCATGATGCTTTTTTCTTTTGTAAATCCTGTGCAACGACGCCCTCTGGTGTTTCACAAGTTGACATCACGGACGTCTGTGGGAGTGGTGGATTGGTCCAGCTCGTCCAGGCCCTTCCCGCTGGGGCCCCTCTGAGTCTGCTGCTGCTGCTGCTGCTGCTGCCGGCCCTCTCGTAGGCTGCTCACCAGCACACGCTCAATCTGCTCCTGGCACTCTTTCAGGACGTCCTGCAAAGAACCAGAGAGGGGGGGACAAGCTGTAACACATATGTTCATTTTACTCTGCTAATGGAGCTTCTTACTTCGAATCCAAATTAAGTCAATGAAACTTTCTTGAGGTGTAATTTTCAACATTCTTTGGCCTTGTTTGACACCATCTGAAAATATCAATTACTTCATCACACTGGCTTAATTTTACCACTCAAAGAAAGTGAAACACATTAATATAAATTGGAAAACTGCTTATTTTTTGTGGTTCAAGTTTTAAAGTTATTAAAAGCGCAAGAGAGTCAGAATTTGTTTGTTTGTTTGTAGCCTTTATTTATCCAGGTAAAGAATCCCATTGAGATCAACGATCTCTTTTACAAGGGAGACTTGCCGCACAGTGGTTACACATGTAACAGAAAACAAAAAGGACACATACAACATAATGACAGGGGTACAATTTACAAACTTATTCACAAAGACAGGTACCAGGAGTATCAAATATCATTTCATCCAGCTGTGCTTTAAAATGATGCAGGGGAACCAAAATGCTCATTTTCAAAATTGCAGAGTGTTCCAAGCTAGAGGAGCTGCGCACATAAAAGCTTTAGTGCCTAAGTCAGTCCTATCACTTGGCACATGTAATAAAAACACATCCTGGGATCTTAGGCAATAGCTACTTGCGACTCTCTGTGATATCAGTGAGCAGATGTAAGGTGGTAGTTTACTCAGCATGGCTTGAACATGTACCAATGACTGAGTCTCCGAACAGACTTGCCCTGGCATACAGGGTACAGTGATGAGTAAGTACTTCACAGTTAGTAACAAATCTCAGCGCACTGTGATAGGCGGCATCTAACTTGATCAAGTAATGGGCAGGTGCATTCATATAGATCAGATCACCATATTCCAGCACAGGTAAAAAGGTCACAGAGCCTTTTCCTGGCCTCAAGCGAGAAAAAGGACTTGTTTCTGAAAAAGAAACCTAGCTTCACCCTCAGCTTTTTAAGCAGATTATTGAGCTGAGGTTTAAAAGAGAGGCAATTATCAAGCCAGATACCAAGGTATTTATAACAGGCAACCACTTCAAGAATTAAACGCCTCCATTGTAGTTCTTTGTTTACTTCCGTGAAATATTGACATCACTATAATAAAATGGAGGTTTCTATTGGCTAGCGCTCCAACACATTATATGTGATAGGATAAGGGGCGGGACATCACTTGGCGGTTGACCAATCACAACAGTGCCGGCCAGCTAACCAATCAGAGTAGACTGGACTCTGGTTTCAGACAGAGGGTGAAAAGAGGTGCTGCAGCACAGGCAGTATGAGAAAAATATAGAGCTTTTTGAACATCAAAGCATGGATACATGTCACAGTAGAGGCACAAAATACTAATATGAACCTCAACATTAGCAGAATAGGGCCTCTTTAAATGACCACCAACTTTTCTAACTGCTCCATCTACAGCCAAGATTGAACCCAGACACGGAGCAGACCTAAGCATTACATCAGCCCACCAGGGTGGTGGACTGAACACCTCCCCTATAGTTCTTATGTGCACACACACATGTGCATTAACATGTTCAGGCCCCCCGTGCATGCTTACCACTGCCTCCCCCATCCAAACACCCACCTATCCCAGCATTCCCAAACACACACACACAACCCAAACAGAAGTAGCCTTGACAACGGCGGTTGAAAACACAGGTAGTACTAAAGCTATGTTAATTACATCCACCTCCTGTGGGAACACAAAGGTGGTGCTTTTTTAACGAGAGCCAGTCTGTGTGCCTGGCTGCCTGCAGGGATCCTTCTGAGACCCGGCCGGCTCTCCTTTCACCTTCAAAGGCCGCCGCCGCAATCTAAGAATCCACCTGGGAGAGGAGCCTCTCAACAGCGCTGAGCCCTCATATCCTTCCCTGATGGAGGGTTGACAGAGGGGACTTGGGGGGAGAGCAACTCACTGGGGAGGGGGAGACATGGGGGAGGTTAAAGGGAAGAGAGGTGCTAAATGGGTTGGTTGCAGGAGCGTCAAAGGGAGGTCAAACTGTTTTTGAGTGAGGAACTACACTTCCAAAACAAGAAACTAATATGAAAGCTGCCTGATAAAGGCCACACTCTGGTGGCGAAACACAACAACACAACTAGCTCCACACGCGCTCACACATACACAGCCCCCTGCCTTCTAGCACCCGGGGTCTGTGGGAAACCGACTGAGAGCGCCCCATGGCCGGAGGGATGGGAGAAAGTGTAGCAGTGGTGGAGCAGAAATTTACAGCTAATTTAAACCCGATGGGCCACAGTTTGAGCCTGTGTTCCAGCTCCTGGTGCCGCTGGGCCTTGAAGAAATGAGAACTGAAGCCACTCACATCAGGATTGGTAGCTGCTCACGGGCGAGAGAGGGAAAGGTCACAGTGTCAAAGGTCAAGCAGCATGACACAGTGCAGGGTGAGACATGTACTGTGTTGTTGAAAGGAAACTACATGAGTTTTCTGACTTTTAACAGAACTTTCTAGACTGGTGATTTGTTGAAATTATGTACATGTGGACGATGTTAGGGAGGATTTCTTAAGAAGTAGAATCTCTTTTACATATGCTTTTTTGACATACAAATATTTTTTGGATTGATTGGGTTATGCTGATATTTGAAGTTTGCATGAAGTAATTCCTTTCTTTATTCCTTCCCTTTTTCTTTTTTTTGTACCTCTACCAATGATTCTTGTTTTGGTTCCAGTCCATAAGGAATGATTTGATGTTGAGGAGGTTGGACTGGTCTGGGCTGGGTGCCTCTGGGGAACGTTTCCCTCGGCAATTGGCCTGACGTGGAGGAAACCCGACCAGCGTCTGTCCCTTAATCTCATCCAGAGGTCTGCCGCTGACATGGGCGTGTGCACACTCGCACACACACAGCCTTCCCACCAACATTTGCCCCATTGGTCATAAAATCTCAATTCCTGTGAGAAAATTAAGTAAAGCGAAGAACATGTAAAGGAACTGCCTGTGTCTTACCGCAAGAATGCACGCCTTCACGTCTTAAAAGACATTCTCCCCCCGTCTCCGCTACTCTAGCGGCAGTTGCGAACCGATGCCAAGCCCCATGGGCTTCATTCGAGAAACTTTAATGACTTCAATGTGTTACTACTGGAAACACCAATACTTTTTTTCAGAGACGCCCTGAGGTACTTGTATTCTGAGGGGGGCAACAGCACTGAATAAGTTGGCCATGGGAGGTAGCGCTATACTGAAACATCTTATTTTGCAGGTCGGAAAACACATAATCAGCTCAGATCCTCCCCAGGCGGAACCTTAAACATACATCACACTGCAACAATCTGACAAATCAAGGCATGCACATTATCCCTGGGCGGCCTTTGTGACACTGGCAGAAGGGGGGAAGTCGTGCAGACAGACAAAACCAGAAAGGGAGAAATGAAGTGAAGCCATGGAATGTGATCTAACTGCTGACTGTACCACAAAGACAGCGTTAGCTACTCTGGGAGGACTTGGTGGTCAGACAGATGAAACAAACACACTGGAGATCTCGGGGAATCCTAAAAACGAAATATCCGGAGGCTGACACTGGAAATAAGGAGTCACCGCATGACTTGAATTTCCACAAGTTACAATAGAAAATGTGACCTTTCACTTTCTTTAGCCCGCATGCCGAAACACCACAAGTGGTGACGCCACAGGATGTGTTAATAATAGAGATAATCTTTCTTAATAAATGCATCTTTGTTGCAAGCGTTTTTGGCCCCAACATTCCTCCGTCCGAAAAAATCACATTTCAATTGAGTCTAGCCATCCTGCTGCTTGTATGAGAACATCTGTGATAAAGGGCCACATTGCAAACCAGAGTGATTAAAAAAGAGGAATGAAAACAGGAAGAGAGGGAGAAACGGGGAAATGTGTTTCCGTTGTCTAAGTGTGTGACCCTGACCGGAAAAGAAAAGATGAATGAGAGACTGAGAAATCGACTCAAAACGATCACATCTAGGAAGTGGTGGTCTTTAACCCTTGCACTCCTTTAACCTCTACTTCCTGTGTTATCATTCACGAATAAAGGGAGGCTCTACACACTTGGTCTCCATGTACTAACTAAATGCTGTGTTGTAACGTATACTTCTCATATTTCAGATGACATGTGCAGTTTGAAGGAGTCACAACTGATCTTGCTTTAAACCAGAAACGTTCTCACTAAAATGCACATGTTCTCTCCTCACATTAGTCCCTAACAGGCCGCTCCTCTCGGTCACACCAGGTGTGTCTGAGGCTACACAAATTCTTCCAGCTGGCCAAGACGGTGACTTGGCCCTATCTCATTTCCACTGGAAAACCACAGCTTCTGGATACCACAGATGCCAGCAGGGGGCGGGGGGTGGCCATGATGCTGTTGGCAGGCTGAAGAAACTTGCTTTGCCTTCATATTTTGCCTGGCTCTTTGGCCGTTGGCTACGAGACGCAGAAAACACAGTGTGTGTACACATTTAGACTCAGGTTCACCCCACCACCCGGATGACTGCGGTCCAAATTCAGGTTGAGGTGACCCTTGGGTATTGAATTGACGTATTAAGGGGTACAGCTTTTGTTAAAAGAAGGTAGGGTAAGTGTGAACATGACACATTGACACAGTCTAACGCTCACCATTTCCTCTTTTGTTGTTAAAGCATAAACAGCGTTAATAGCACTGAAGACACCTATGACACTTCTGTCATTTCGTTTTTTAGTTGTAGAAGAAGTGGGGCACAAGTCTTAAGTAAGTTAGTAAGCATCTGTTTAGCTTTGGCTGGCTTTTCAGCAGTTTACACTAAAGCCTCTCATATATGTTGAATTAGGAAGGGCGCCCTCTGCCTTGCCTCGTGTGTTTACTGCGAGCCATGGCTTGTCTGAATCCAGGAATGTGAGGAGTTGATCATAGAGACAGAGAGCGACTTAATTCCCTCAAGTCTGAGACCTTGCAGCCTAAACACACTGAGGCCCTATGCTGCTGAGGTCAGCTATTTGTTTTTCCTCAGCTGCTGAGCGAGACTTCACACAGCTCGCACCAGAGGGAGCCATGCTTTCCTGCAGTGCTGCAACATGGACCATAGGAGGCAACGAGAGAGGGCTGATTGTCGCGAGGGAGGCATGATTCCCGCACCCCCCCACACCCAGTGTCCTTTTCACATTTCAACAGCTTCCTTCCACCTCCTCCTCCTCCTACTTCGCCTCCTTTTGGGACAGAATTTAACATACCAGGGCTGAGGCCTGGGATCCGTGTCATGCCCTTTGATCTGCCCCCTCTGCACCGAGCACACATGAACACTCATGTTTAAATAACTAAAAGCCCTTTTCATCATGTTTGGTATTAGGAACCCTCTTGCCAAGGCCTCAGAACTGCACCAGCTCCCTGCCCCCTGCTCCTGAATACTTAGGATCGTTCCAATGCAGAAGAGTAATTTCTCCAAAGAGACTAATAAAGAGCGATCACCTCACAAGCTCCCTTACAGTAAGCTATAGCGAGCTGAAGCCCTCTCCCATCCGCGTGATGAAAGCCAGGCATCTCAGAGTCAGAAGAGGCCCTGCCTGTGTTTGGACTCAACTCACCCACCACCGCAACATTCGCTGTACCCAGACAGCCACACAGCGGCCTGGCTAGCATTCCTGTCAGCCGCCGAGCACACTGTATATGCTCTCAACCTGGCTCGATCTACAGGAGTCTTTATATGAGGGGGGGACTGATGGAGAGGAGGAGAAACCTGCCTCATGAGACCTCTCTGGTCAAGTGTATGACAGAAGAGACTGCAAATAAAATGATGCAGTTCAGGATTTCTTCCTATGATCTCAGTTTGGTGCCGTCTTTTTGGTAATTTCATGAGAAATATTGGCCGCTGTCCCCCACTCTCCCAAATAAGGGTTTGTGGAAAGCGTAATCCAAGGGAAGAAGTCAAAATCTGAGTGTAACATTTCAACATTTCAACTTCTCTCTGTTGCAAAGTTCTACCAACATGTGGCATTTCTTAACCTTTGACATAAATAATAGGGATATTTTTCCTCAGAGAGTCTAGTAGAACAAGACAGATTGTAAAACTGTGTGTTTCATTTGAAACACAAATTGTGGAATCTTACCAGAGATGTTCACTGGCAGATTAGACAGAACAGCAGCTGGATTCAGCTTTGAATCACACAGTTACTGTGATAATGTAGTAAGATAAATACCGATGACCACCTCACTTGGCCGACAAACTAACATTTACTCATTCAGATATTACTCAGAAACATCCACCCAAACAATTTCCAGACACAGGAATTAATGTGTTAACCCTGACTAATAAGAGTTTTATAAAGTTCTTTTCTTAGGAAAAATATATGTGTCTTGTCCAAACTCACCACTTCTGTGTTTGTGATTTTAGCCAGCAGGTCTGTCAGACTGTCGCCCCACTGTGACTGGTCAGCTGAATCCAGCTGCAGGCCGCAGATCGCTGCCCCCACACTTCCTGTTGCAATCATGGAGGGGGGGTACATGGCGAATCGGAAATCTGTTAGAGAAAGAAATACCAAGTGAGTTTCCAGTGCTATTTGTAAATGATATTGTTATGGTAAGCACGGAACTAAAATCTTCCGATCCGTGGTTAAATGAGATGATTTACACTGGATTCTGGATTCACCTGGTGCAGTTTCTAAATGTCACTTTTCAATCCATATGCTCCACAAAAAGGGTACAGACAATATGATTCGGTAATCTAGCAGTCAGCTAATAAATAATCCTTCTACTGTAGCGGGCCTGAACGCAGCGCTCACTAATGACCAGGGGCCTGGATAATGAGGGTTCACTTGGCTTGTAAAGGAGCTGAAAAGCAACCACCCTCACCCGCTCACCACCCCAATCCCCCTTTCCCCAGCCCGGCCCCTTTTCTTCCATCTCCTGAGTAAATCGTGTGCTCTCTGAAAAAAGCCCCATAGCACTTGGAAAGGGAGGAATAAAGAGGCTCAGTGCCTCTGCCAATGCTCACTGCTGTAGGTCCTTTTTCCACGTGTGGTCACAGGCGTGCGTCTCAAAGACCAATAACCTTGTTAGCTCCCCTCACTGTCATTCGTAATGCAAATGAGACAGCTTGTGAACGGGCCAGAAGCCCGAAAAGGCAAGGCAACTGGCATACAGGGAGAGAGAGGGAGAGAGAGAGTTTTACTCTTCACAAGACACACACACACACACACACACACACACACACACACACACACACACACACACACACACACACACACACACACACACACACACACACACACACACACACACACACACACACACACACACACACACACACACACACACACACACACACACACACACACACACACACACACACACACACACACACACACACACACACACACACACACACACACACACACACACACACACACACACACTCTCTATTCTCTCTTTATGTCTTGCTCAACTTCTACCTTTCTTCCTTGACAACACATGGCCTGCTTAGATGTGGCCAGTGAATGGCACACATGCCTCAGTCTTTGTTGCTACAACAGGCAGCGGTTTGCATTGGCAGCCCTCCTATCTTTTAGCATATTAATAGAGTGGCGGGCCAGCGAGAGGGAAGGCAGGAGAGTGTGACTCCATTGTCCCGAGTCATCACCTAATTTCACCCAATTGAGCGAAACAGCATCTATCCCCTCTCTGCTGATACCAATTCAGAGAGACAGGCCGGACAAAGAGCGTGGCCGGACAGGGTGGGGGGGGAGGATAGGGAGTCGACGGGGGGAGGAAGATGAAGAAGGAGGGATGGACGGAATGGCAACAGGGCAACGAGGAGAAAAGAGGGGATGTTGGTGGGGTTGGTGGGAGAGGAGAGGGGGTCGACAACTCCGCTGCACATCACTCTCAAGTCTGTGTCCAGACTCCTGTGAGGGTTTGGAAGAAGAAAAGAGTCGCCCTCCAGCGACCCTCACCTCCCGCCTCCCATCTACCCCCCCCACAAGTATTCCTCTGTTCCGGGCCACCTATGGGCTAGAGGAGTGGGCAGTGGGGGCAAGGAAACAGCCTGCACATTAACATATTGCCATATTCAATTGCAAAGCAAACTGCGTGTGATGGCCATGAAGGAGATTTTTCTTCTTCCTTCTTTTTTTTTGAAATGTGGAATCAAAGAGGTGGGCCCTTTGATAGCTGTAAAGGCAGCCCCTCACTGCCTTTTTAACATGCACAGCCAGGCGCTTTCTCATCTTGTGGGCTCAGTGTTGACAAATAAATGAACTTATTATACACCCCTGTGTTAGCCGCTGGGCCTCTGCCAAGGGGCGATTTATTAAAGGCTACCTCGAGCCAAGAGGAAAGAGCACACAAAGCCCCTCAGCATTACATCACTGCTGTAAGAGCACCACTTTCTATAGAGGGCTAAAAGGACAAAGGCATACACGGATTTACTGTACGTGTGTAGTGAGGGCAGACTGACAGGCAAGGAGGCGGACACCTAAGAGACACGGGCAATAAACAATGCACTGATGCCTGCATGTTTTAAGATGCAGACACACACACACACACACACACACACACACACACACACACACACACAGCATAGAAGTAGGTTTGTGGGAGAGCTGAGTGGCGGACAGTGGGCAGCAAGCTGATTTTTCGCACTCAAGACAAGACAGGTCTGTGGCAGAACAAGGACACGCGCGTGCAGCCGACGCAGGCTGACACTCCGGCCTGGTGGCTGCTGCATGTGGGGGGAAGAATGGCCGTATTTTAGGAGGCCCTCATTGATATTCATGTTGAGGATAAACAGTGTATGTAGCTGAGTGGGGACGCCTGCGATGGAAAGCTCCCTGTGAGCAGCGGCTGGCTGGCCTGGCCTGTGCGCCTCTCACCCCCTTCAATGGCCCTTTCTCCTCCCCGTGCCCCCTCATCTCCATTCCTCCGTGCTCCTGGCCCCTGATACTCCATCCCTCAGGCCTCTGGTCACACAGTCTGCTGCCCTACATGGCCCATTCCTCTTGGGTGGCTGTGATTGCACAGTATTCACATTAAACTTGTAAATTAATTAAAGTTTGGAAAGTTGAACAACAGCCAGAAGAAGACGAAAAAAAAGTTCTCCTTCGCACCCTCTCCTCTCTTTCCACCGCTATAAATCAGGGTCTTGTATTCAATACATGTAGCGCTTATTGACCTTGTTTATTAAAGGAGTAGCATTACGAGGTCCCGCGGCCTGTTGATGGATTAAGGCCAACAACAAACATCATTTTGGGGATTGGCATGACAGTATGTTTCACCGCTAACGGAACACAGCCCGGTAGTCAAAACAAGGTCTGTGGAGAGCTGCTCAGACGGTTCACCAGCAGAGCTCTTTGAGACACACAAACAACAACAACATCCCAACTGGGCTTTAGGAGTCCTTTCATATGCAACACAGTGAGAAATCACAGATTAAGAAACAATAACTTGATACTGCTCCCTGTGACATTCCATGAAATCTTGTTCAGACTGTCACTCTGGAGACGAACACAAAACAGAACTTGGGAGAGTTTGAGTCACGCACCCTTCTTAAACTGCGATTTGAAAACATTTGCCAGAAAACAGAATTCTTTCTTAATTGCAGCATCCCGTGACAGCTCTCTTCAGCCTTGCACCATCATCTGCACTGTCACAGCTGCGGCCTTGAGGCGTTGGTAACGTCAGCGCCGGGGAGCGTACAGATTCGGATCAAGGGTGAAATATTCCAAAATCTGTTTATCTCTGTGGCTGAGACGATTTGGAAAGAATAAAGAGCTTATCTGAGGTAATTAAACCCTGCATTCAGCAAAACAATTTGGAGAAAGACACTGAAAAAGTCCAGGTCAAACTAGCTAACTAACATTTACTTTAGGTCAAATCACAAATATTAGTCTTTGCGGTCAACGTGACCTCCAAGGTAAACATGTAAGCTCAAGAACATTTTCATTTCAAAACCTTTTTTGGTCGGGTAATTGCAGCCCTTCAAAGCAAAAATCTCATCATTTGTGAGTCTGGTGTGACTCAGCTTGCCACAGTATTTACAGTGTGGTGCTGATTACACCAGCGAGGTGAGGGGGGGGGGGGGGGAATCAGGACATGCCAATCCATGATTCACTGTGTGGTTCACTGTCAGGAAGCTCCATGTGTCGACGGTGCGGCCGACCGGACGTGATTCCTCACATCAGTGGAGCATGTGGATAATTTGTCGGAGGAGGTCTCTAATTTGTTAGGGTTCTGAGTCATCAAACATGAAGGGGGGTTTTATGTAAACAAACACCAGTAAATACCATTTCATTGACCACATCTGAGATAAATCTTTTGTCGCCGGAATGCGGAGATGAGCCTGGAGGGGATTCTCCGAGAGAAGCAGCCACTCGGAGAGGACGCTTCCGAGGAGCATTCCTGCCTCCGGACCGATGCGGTTTAACAGCTTAGATGAAAAGAGAACTCATGAATCATCTCGTAATATTAGACTGGTCAATGTTGCGTACGAATTGGCAGGTTTGCCGCTTCCTGTATAGACAAATAGCCTCATGGATTTGAGGCACGTAGCTTGGAAAACCGTGTAGGACACAGAAAATGTTAAGTCGGTTAGGCTCTAATTACAGCTTCGTGTAGTTTGACTGATTCTTTTGGCATAATTTCATATATAAAAATGTGAAATACAGTCTGTAAGCATGTTTTCCAACTTTCTTTATGTTTGAAGCAGTTTAACAAACGTCTGCAGTGTGCTGGTATAAAACTGTGTGAGTAGGGTGCATGCAAAGTGTAGGATTTATATACTCCGCACACTCCTTTTGTAAATATAAAAATAAGCCTGGCTTTATCACAACTGGAAAGGTAAAAAGTGAACCCATGCAGAGAACACTGGACTTCTCTCATGTTTGTCAGCTAGTGAATCATTAGTCTCAGAGAAACTAACCAGTTAATCATCAAGTTACTTCACACAGTCCAAAAACAGTGCCACAGATAAAGAAGAATCAAATATTGTTTTAACCCAATACTTCAATCTCTTGTTATTTATATCCCGAGTTGTAGCAAAATCTTCATTGTGTCCTTCAGGACAATTGACTCTCTCTTGGACAGCACTGTTGGCGCTGATCCAGAAATGTCTTTTGATCAACTTGTATGACCATTGTCACCATTCCATGCATACCATTACAGAGAGGGCAATTGGAGTCGCTATAAAAAAAATAGAGCATAATCCCTCCCAATATGGCAAGAAGACGGAGCTCAATGACCGCAGCAGACAGGTTGGGGTGCATCTGTCTGCCCCATGCACCCCGTCCATTCTCCCACTTTACCTCAATTGAATAAGAATAGAAGAGGAAGCTGGGAGTGCTTGGTGTCTGTGTGTAGGAATGGAGGTTCATAATCTCCCTTAATGAGCTTGTTTCTGGGCTATTATCCGGCAGCCTGCCTGAGGGAAACGCTGGTGTTTCCTATCAAGTGGCCCCGCAGCGCTGACCCTCACATGGCTCTGCATATGAAATGTAAGGGCCAAGCCTTTTGTCTCCTTTCTCCCAGCCTCTAGCTGAGCTCCCCAGCCATTTGCATAGTCCTGAATGGACCAGCCAATGTTATTAATTAATACAGAGCCAGCCTGCGCCACCTGACAAAATCCCACCGAGTGGCCCGAACGGAACTGTTTCATCACAAGAGAGGAGCCATTAGGAATGAGAGGCCTTATTCTCCACTTCTCCTCTTCTCTCTCTTGTTCCCTTCAATACAGAGAGCCGTGGTTTCATGCATGTTTTCTTTTCCAGTGTAGGGGCAGCGGCGGTGGTAGTAGTGCCGGGCTGAATGAGGCTGCATGAAATAGGAAGGCCACAGGTGACTCGTTGTCAACTGCCTTGCAAATGTAAATCCTCCTGAGACGTGGCCTCCTTCTGCTGCGTCTCCACCTCCTCAGCCCCGCTCAGACGACGTCTCGAGGAGGATTCCCACCAGATAACCCAGAGATTTACGTCTGGGAACGTTCCCCAAATGGGGTTTTCAAATTCCCAGAGATCTGTAGATGCACCAAATTGTTGACTCACGTGCGCTCTCTCTTTCTCACTCTGTTTGCCTGGATACAAGTCTGAGGAGAGCATATACACAGATAAACGCTCTGTTGCTAATCCAGAGCTATCTCCAAATAGTCTCTCTCCTAAAACACAATGTCAGGAGGACTCCAGGAGGCTCGTAAATGTATTTCCACTGCCTCATTGAAGCAATTAAGGACAAAGTGCATACTGAGACTTTCACAATGTTGCATTGGAAAAAGGTTCGATCACTGACGCGCTGTCATTCCACACATCAACCTGCTGGCAGAAAATAAGGGATGAGGTATTTGGGGTGAGGCAGGGAGAGATAGCAGGAGAGAGTTAAGGAAAAGATTACGCAGAGAAATAGAGGAAACAGGCGTTTTTTCCAAAAAAAAGTTGCAAACATGAACTTTTGTTGCAAATTTGTCTCACCCTATCATATCCATTGCACAATCGGCGCACAGGATCCCATCGCTTTATGATGTAAATACCTGTCACCTCCCTTGTATCTATTCATCTAACTACACACACTCCTCTGAATGATGCCAGCACAAGGAGCAGTTTCCCATGGGGGGTGTAGTAAGCACTCCTGTAGAAAAGGAAGCTGCTGCTGCTGGTGGTGGTCACCCAGAGAATGAGAAACAAACGACAGCCTTTTTTGTGGTTGCATTGTGTTATTTTCTCAGCAGTGTTAAGATAAATAAGGTTGTTTTAGACAAGTTTTTTTTAATCTCTGCACATCTTTTCAGTTTTGAATGAGAGGTGAGGTGCCGCAAACAGGAGAAACCTGCCCCATAGAGAATCTCAACATGGGAAAGCTATCATGTCCTCCAGCTGTAGGGCGGGGAGGCGTGAGAAGTAAGGGGGGGGGGGGAAAGAGGGAAGGAAGGCGGCAGGGGAAAGAGATATGAAAACATGACATGCCTTAGAATTGGCAACGCAAAAACAATACACTCCTCCGGCTTTCCCTGACTCTCCTGTTCCCTCCTGCATCTTCTCCGTCCCTCCAGATCATGTTAAAGGCTGCCTGTCACCACTCGCGGGATGTTTGATCTTAAGACAACAATTCACCTCAAGAGCAGAAAGACAATGGCCGGCCTGCCTCCACCCCTGTCCATTCCTCTCCTCGACCCTGTGCGACATGGGAATGCCCCTCATCCAGGATGAATGTGCTTTGAAGTGTTACTGGATGCTCTGGAAGCCACTGATATGCCTCTAAAGCATGACCACATACCGGTCTGAGAGAAGACAAATGATGGACGTCAGCCCTAAGAGTCTAACGCTTAAATGCCTTCCATGACACATGCCTTTCTCAGGAAGAATATTTTCCCATCCCAGGTAATACTTCAGTTACTGCGGGCTGGGACTAGCCCAGAGCACACCTCAGAACACGGCTGTTGCCTCACGGTATTCAGAGAAGAGGGCTTTAATACAGCGCTGAAAGAAGAATGTGCAGATAAAGATGTTTTGCAACACGAGAAAGTATGTCGATGCAAGCCATTATCGCTTGGTTTGACTTGGCAGCTTATCCATGATCAGTGTCAAAACCAAAGGATATCGAGATGACGTCGCACATCTTTTGGATCAGTTTTTCGCAACTTAAAATCACAATTGAAAAAAGGACATATAACATGTTCCTGGTAAGCTGTCATGGTGTCCTACCTGTGGCACATAGGGCGATGAAGGTCTGGACATGTTTGCGTATAAGTGCCAGCTTATCCTCGGGCAGCGGCAGCCTCCTCACAATGTGCTCGATGAAGTCGTTCGGCGTTACTGCTGCCAAGTTCCACTTCAACTTCCCCAACACCACCAGTTCCCACTCCTAAAGAGAAGAGAGCCGAGAGAGATAACCGAAAATGAGAAAGACTGAGAAGATTAAGTGACACAAAGTACAACCATACATTTACATACTGTAGCCACAGCTAGTTTCCCTCCAGTGAGCGTGCCTCTGTGGGCCCCTGGCCCCGAACATTAGCATGCGTTGAGGTTAAGCATTATTGTTATTATGTTAGTCTCTGCTTGGCCAGGCCTGGGACAGAGAAGCACCAGCAGCGCCACCAAGCAGGTGACCTCACACACTGTCTCCCCCCGTCTGTCTGTCTGGCATCTGGGGACTTTCCTAAAGAGGCCCACCGGAGGTTTAACTCATTGTGTGTGTGTGTGTGTGTGTGTGTGTGTGTGTGTGTGTGTGTGTGTGTGTGTGTGTGTGTGTGTGTGTGTGTGTGTGTGTGTGTGTGTGTGTGTGTGTGTGTGTGAGATAACAGACCAGCAATGGACCAGCAATGACTCTGTGTTATGTATTAAAAAGTGGTTGATTCTTTTATCTTATCGCATTCCATTCATCATTTAAAAGCATAAAAAGTCTTGCAACAGTAATAAAATAATGTAACTATTTTTATTTGTTGCACTTTGGGTTTTCTGCGAAGGCCTTCAGACTTAACAACAATGAACCATTTAAGCGCATATTGTTCTTCATTTTAGTCTTCATAAATGCCAGATAACGTTAAAGATGAACAGGAAACATTAACCTTTGGCATCTTTAGACAACTTAAACTTCTCTGTACATGCATACATCATTTGGATCTTTTGGCAACATTTGATGACATATGCTAAAATAGATGAGTGTTTGTGAAATGGGTGTCTCTGTGAGTGTGTGTGGAGGGGGTGGTCTAGGTGTGGCGCTCTCTACGAAAGTATTGTTACTTTCACTTCCTAGGGGAGGAGGTGATTAACGAAAGAGTTGGTGACTAATTTGGGAAAAATGTGGTGGTTTGGTTCCGGACTGCACTGCAGCCTTGTGACCTCTTCATTTTGCTTCTTAGTGACACACGTGCAGAAAGAGAGAGAGAGAGAGAGAGAGAGAGAGAGAGAGAGAGAGAGAGAGAGAGAGAGAAAGAGAGAGAGAGAGAGAGAGAGAGAGAGACCACATGGACTCAGTCGCGAGACAATTCAACATGGCTGCCACTGACCAGCTGAAATGTTCTAATCAGGGACCTTTTTCAGCCTTATTATGTTTTCTGATCTCTTTGATGCCAGGGACCTTTAAAGAGGGGGAGGGGAAAACCTTTATTTTTATACACAGGGATTTAATTCCTAGCAACAGCATGTGGGAGGATGAGAAAATAAAAGCACCCCTGACTAAAAGGTTAAAGGTGTCTTCCTCTGTTTACTTGGAGGTGTGTCACCGCTATCTCACAGATTCAATTATTTGATCATATAAAAATCATAAGGCCCAGCAGTGGTGTGTTGATTGTGTTTGGTAATGTTTGCAACATGGCCGCCTCCCTGCTCTCTAAAAAGCCTTTTCCAGTGCCAGCAAGAAAGATTCAAGCCTATATACAGCAAAGGCTTGCAACACAGGCTCTATGCTGACAGAGTGGCAGGCAGGCGGGCACCACTTCCTTCTTCTACTGCCTTCCTCTGGTCATACCTTCTGTAACATTGCGGTTCTCTTTACAAGAAATTCTTACAAAAGACGAGTACAAAAAACGATCACATGCCCCGAGCAGCTGATCTCTGTTTCCTGTATCTGCATGTCAGCCAAAATACTGCCATATACAGAAACACTGAGAAGAGGCCCCAGCAAACCAGTTCAAGGACTGAAGGCTTTGTCTTCACAATGAACATAAAGGTAGGACGTCTTCTTGTAAAGCGCAGTATGACATTCTGCTTTATAGGACTAAAACTAATACGCTTAGCATTGCAATCCCAGCATACACTCAATGAAATGATCAGAAATCAACCAACAGCAGCACCTCACAAAGTTGAGTATTCTGCAGGAGAGTCAGGCAGCGAGGCAGGGCTACATCAGCCACGTCTGAATCAGAATATGTGGCCTCTTTCACAACATGGGTGGGATGGCTGTTGTTTACCGAGGAATGTTTATGTAGCACCACAGAGCCGTGGGGAAACACTTATCTGATTCGAAACTGAGTTCATTAATTGGGTTGCACTGGTGAAGGCAGCTGGTATTATCAGGCATAGAGGCCTTATCAAATATACCGCACTGAGGAATGACATTTTAAAAAACCCTCCACATAACACACCCTGCATCATTGTTGTGCTATATTTCAGCGTTGGAAAATGTGTGTGAATCAAAAATAGACGCATGACATAATACCAGCAATGTGTGCATCCAGGGTTATTTTTGGATGAAAGCTAAACTGTAAAAGGCAAACTTGACTTTCTCTGTGTCTCTCCCTCTCTCTCACTGACAGGAACAGAGTCAGAACTTTGGCTGGGGTTCAAGCTGACCTCGTTGCTCTGTGCAAATATCTGCCACCAGATGGCGATAGAGACCATTGCACAGGCTGGAAGGATACTGTAAAGCCTAGAGGGTCTTGTACAGTAAAGAGAGCCATTGTGGGAGACTTTACTGAGAGACTTTCGCTTTTCATGAAGGCGCAGACCAAAGTGGAGACTGGACAGCAGAAGGAGAGTAATGACCATATCTGATGTAATGTGCTGGATGAGTAATTTGAACATATTGTGAGTGATTTAATACCTTTAAACTAGTGAAATAAACTTTCTTCCCAAAAATAAACATGATACAGAAACACAACATTTATCACAAAAGCTTTAGCAGCTGATGATGATAGCATGAATCATCAAAGGTGAATTCAGTGAATATATGTTGAACCAACTGTTGCTTACCAGCAGCTCCTGTGGTCTGATGGAGTTATCTGTGTAGATGCAAAGCTTCTCTGCGGTTAATGGACGAGTCTCTTTCAATTTGGATGCAAGAAACATGCACACTGCTCCCAGCAGCTGCAGGTTACACTTTTTGGTGGGTACCACGGCTAAAAATCTGTCTAAGTAGTTCATGGCCAAGGGGAAAACTTCTTCCTCGCACTTCTGCTCCTCACAAACCTGGATAAAGACACAGCAGACAATGCAACAATGTTCAGCATTTGGAATCAGTAAGCCACCCATGCACAGAACTGACTTATTTTCCAGCACTTGAAATGTATATTCAACTTTTATGAGAAAACGAAACAAAAGTGAAATCACATAAAGAGCACATATAAATTCAATGACACACATAGTTGGGGCCCGGCCAAGAATCTGCGCCCAGCCCTAATCGGTTGCGACATCACGAATTAATTCGAAATATATTATTTTATAAAGAATGAAATGGGTCTCAGACATATACTGTCAAAAGAGTCACATTCCTGCAGTTCATTCACTAAGAAACGAATTCAAGTCACAATCAGCCCGAGCCAAAAAACACCCCGACCGCGCAGCACACGGAAACGCTCTTTCTTTCATTCGCCATATTTTCATAAAATAATTAAAAATATAAATAAATTATCTCAACCGGGTTTCTTCGCATCATAATCTTAATGTGGGTCTTCTGTATCAGATCCGACGATTCCTATCCAAATCTCTGCGCGATAAATAGGAATAAAACGTCAAATCAAAAGCCAAGTAGCATGATGTCGGTCTGATGTGCGTCACCGGCGACCCGATATATTTATTTCAAAAATTAATAAAAAATATTCAGTAGGTCTGATCGGGACAAAAATCACATGTAAATAAAGCTCAGAGTCTCCAGTTTGATCAAGGCGGGTGATGACCAGAAATATTGAACCTAGTCCCATAAATCGAACATAATTCCAGAGAGAGGCATAGCGACGGGGGGAAGACCAAAAGGACAGATAAGGCCCGCGTCCCTTCCGACATTTAAAATAGATACATAACATGTTTGCAACGCTTTTATACATCCTGACTATATTCAGTGGACACAAAAGACCCTCCTCTGTCAATGCCGATGGCTTTTACCCGCTGTTATTACGTTTATGACACTGTAAAGTCCCCTTAAAAGCACAAGCGCTCCTGTAAAAAACCAACATGGCGATAGAACAGCACAGGGCAGCATTGCATTGGGGAGTGCATACGTGTGCATGGAAATATTCAGGCAATCTAAAATAATAACAATAAAGAATCAACAGGCTGCTAGTACAGAAAACATGCGAATCTTATGAAAGAGAGTCTCCGGAGGTACGGAGATCACAGCTCCAAGTTTCATGTCTTCGCGACCATACTTTAAAAAATGGCAAGAATTAACAGAAAGCGACACATTCGGCTAATATGAGGAATAAGCATTCGGAAATGAGACCTAGAAGTCCTATATTCTGTCCACAAAATTGCAAAGAGCGCACAGTAAAACAGCAACGGAGCAAATCAGGAGGCTTTAAAAGTCGAGCACGGAAATAATAAGACTTGTCAGCACTCGGTGTTTCGGTATACCTCTAACATCCAAGTAGCGACCATCCTCCTCATAAACGGCTGGATATCTTTCTGGACGCCTTTGAAATAGGAATATTGGGGTAGAAACCTCTCCTCTATGGTCAACAAGTTCTGCAGGATTCTGTCATCGCACAGGAGGTTTGGATCGGGACGAGCTCGTATGATGGTGTCCATTTCGAGGCAGAGCAGCTCCATGGTGCTGCTGGTGCTTTCACTTAAGTAAAAAAAAAAAAAAAAAAAAGGTTGTATTTCTCTCAGGGAAACGTAAAAGCGGCGGTGCGGGGTAAAAATGCAAAAGGATGGCTGGGAAAGTGTTTTAGAGGCATAAAAAGTGAGACTGCAGGGGCTCCGTAAGAGTAGTCCTGCCTCTCCTTGTTGAGAACTTTTTCCTCTCTCCCCACAGTGCGCCTCTACTTTCATCCGCCTGCCCAGATCATTTCAAGCCAGCCCTACATGCGCCACTGACGCAATTCACTTCATTACCTCTGTATAGACCAGAAGCGACATGCTCTCCTGTCCCTTTCTTTCACTCTGCCGCACACGACAACTTTCAGCATGCGTGTTTGAATGTTAACATTTATAATGCTGACACAACAAAACAACAATACAGAGGAATATGCAAAATAAATCCATTTAAGTGAAACTTTAACCAGTTATTCACATTTAGAGACTTTCTTAGGCTAAAATAAACACATTCTTGTGGATGTATTTGAGTAAGTGTTTAATGGATTTAAATTAGAAGATGGTATTACCAGGGGACATTTTACCTTTATTGTTTCTTATGTTTTGTGTTGCCTTGTGATTATGATTACATATTGGAGTGCAGTGTAACAGGCTAACACATACATTGTTGCAATATTTTGCACTTTTTCAACAGAATGCCTTAAAAAACAACTTTATTGAATAGGCTACTTTCAATATATTTGAAATATTAGTTTAAATACGTTTGAAATTGGGGAAAAAGCAACTAATTCGTGTTCAGCTCTTTCAAACAGACTCAGTGAACCCAAGAGCACGACGCATGTTTACTGCATGCATGCCTATCAACACTGCATGCTAACTTACAGCAATGCATGTGCGTGCCCGTGCGCGTGCACAGAACAGACCAACACCCTCCCACCCATTCTCACACACGCATTCGCACACACATACACACACATGGTCTTACGAACCATTCAATTCATTGCAGCCACAAACTGCTTGTGGTTTATGAGATAGCTTTCTAGGAAATGTGAAGCAGCGTTGACATGTTTTTTTTCTAGCACGATCTTCTGTTAAAGATAACACAACGATGACAGTCACTGTCTTTGGCTCAAGCCAACTACCAACCAGTTTTTGCTATTTTCCATGATTTTGTATTTATTTGTTTAGGCTTTTGTAATAATTTACATGGGAACACAAGCAGGTGGAAACGGAGCTGAGAGAGTAAGCAGATAATTAAAAAAATGACTGCCAAATGATTTAGCCTCACAAACAGTCACAAAGAGAATCTGCATGGGTAAATATGTTAATCCCCCCTCCTATTCTTAGTCAACTTCAAAGACTGGGGCTTGAATGAAACGAGACTGCAGAGCATCAGGGCAATGCTGGGGACTGAAAGTCCTCAGAGCTGGTCATTTCCATCCCAGGCTGCTTGACTATATAGCAATGCTTGTGAGAAAAGTGGGGGAAATGTCTCTTTAAAGTTTTTTTCCCAGCCTAAGTTGCTTCCTCCTCCCTGTGTGTCTATTTGCATAGCCAATAGTTCCTCAGCTCTCGAGCGAGGCTGCGCGATTGTTACTGGGCAGACTTCTTCGATCTCTCTCTCTCTCTCTCTCTCTCTCTCTCTCTCTCTCTCTCTCTCTCTCTCTCTCTCTCTCTCTCTCTCTCTCTCTCTCTCTCTCTCTCTCTCTCTCTCTCTCTCTCTCTCTCTCTCTCTCTCTCTCTCTCTCTCTCTCTCTCTCTCTCTCTCTCATCACGTTATTCATGTTCGGTCAGAAAAGATGCTTCAAATTACTCTGTGTAATAAAAGTTTATTATGGTGAAACACTAAGATTGGCACATCCGCACTTCCACTGCATCATGGGTAGTTACACTTTTCTAGAATGTTTCTTGAAACTACGATTCAACTTCACAACATGCCTCATTCTTCAAGAAAATGTGCAACACTTTTAAGTTAGTAAGAAAGAAATTGAAATGGGTGCTTTCCGTTGAAAGAAGTGATATTCACTCTATAAAAATACAATTCGTATTAGATAAGAACGTCTTTCACTTCATTCAACAACAAGAATATTCTGAAATGATCCTGTTTACATACAACTAAAATAAGAAATAAAATAAATGATGAAAACTAGGGGATGTGCTATTCTGATCAAATTGACGACCTATCAAAGTTTGAAAGAACCCAAAGTCACCCAAAGTAAAGCTGCAGGTGCCTCCAGCTCACCACCATGACCAATATCAGAAATGCACGTTTGCTTATACCGGAAGTAAGTAATTGAAGCTTAATACAAATAAATAAAAAAATAAAAATCCTGAAAATTAGCAGTAGGTCCATTCAACGTCACCAGCAGCAGCACACTGCAACATGTCCATGTGACCATGTCTGAGTCGAGTTAAATGCCAGCTGGTTTAAAGGGTAAATTCACACTTTAGAGTGATTTTCAATCTTTAAACAAGGCTCATATAAGAACTTTTCTGGAAGGATTCTAAACAGGGTCCGTTCCCCTTTATCAAACACTTTAAGATAATAACTTGTGAAGGCTGAACCCTGAACGCAGCAGCGGAACAGTGACGCCAGCGGTGCTCAGAGAGAGACCCAGCAGCAGTTGGCCCCCGGAAGCTTGCAATTACCATATCTCAATAGAATCGGAACACACCCCAAAGGTTAAAGACTGTGAGAAGTTCGGACAGTAAAGTCTACATGTAACGTTAAGGGAACAGTCGATACAAACTGAAGTTTGACCACCTCTCTGCGCTGCACCCTGCAGGAAATATTTGTCGGGTACATTTATTTTAATGCAGTTTTGAGGTTTTAAATGCTATTTTCTTTAATTTAATTGTACGAAATTTCATCCAGAGAATCGCGGAAAGCTTACTTCTATGCAGCGTGTGTTATTTCCTGGAAACCAGCGACAGGACCTGCCTTCACCATGCTTCGTTTCAGTCCCTGTACATTCCAGAAAATCCCCGACGTTATATTTGATCAAAAACAAGCACACATATTAACGCCTACTTCACATTTGTCCACGTTTCTTTAAATAACAATAATAATAGAATAAAATAAAGGAGTGATCACTGTGGTCACTTTTTGCAGTGAGGAGCGATCAGGGACTCTTCATCACTGTTTAAATGCCCGTTAGCAGCAGGCAGCACCCCGGGGTGTCTGACGGGGTGACTGACTCTTTTTTAAATTATTTTACCGACATCAAAATGGGAATTATGACGCTAAGAAAACGTCCCGCATGACTCGAGAAAGGTGTCGCAGGGGAATTTGGCAGGCTCCTATCAGAGGAGGAAGAGAAGTGACATGACATCAGCAGGTCTCATTGTGTTTGTTTGTTTGTTAGCTAAACACACACCGTGACAACCTGAACAGCATGCCTTTTAAATAGCATGTGAAAGGTCTATTTTCTACGGATTTGTCAAGCTCTTTACAGCCTGTTTAGGCAATGTAAACAATTATTTTACATTATTTTTTATTAGAAAAAAACAATGCACAAATAATGCATTTTTAAGTAATTAATGTACACACTAAATGTTAAATCTCTTTTGTAAAATAAATGTGATCATGTAAAACAGGTTCTCTTGTTTTATAAATAGGCTAGATGTCCATCAACCTTAAAGTTAAAGTATACAATAATATATATCAAGATCATTATTTGTTTTAAAAAGGGTTTTCATATAGCCTAACTAGTTTAAATAGATAAGATCTGTTGAGGTATGTGTAAATCAAATACCTCCAACACAATCTAACAAAAAACACACCTGCATCAGCAGGTCAGCAAGCAAGCAGGAAAGGTACCTTTACATACAATGAAATTAAATGAAATTAAATAAAAGCATTACAAGTATGTTCTTATTATTTGACATGACCCAACTGTTCATCATGTTTCTTCTGAGCTTTGAAAGAAAAATAAATATTAAACAAATCTGATCTGACAAAGTGACTTTGGTGGATTTATGTGAAATTCCACCTGTGTCTATTTTTGAATTATTTATGAATTATTTAAAAAAGTCATGTTCAAACTGTTTATATATTTCATCCACATTTTTTACATAATTAATTTTAAGGATAATTATTGGGATAATTTGTATAGAGGTAAACACTCTAAGTATAAAAGATTACTGTTCAATGGTTGAAGAACTGACTTATTTCCTGAAATTAATTCAGAGATTTAATTATTTGTGATAAAACCACATGAATGAAATGAAACATTTTATGCTTAAAATTCAAATGAGCTCGTTTCTTAATTTTATGGATAATAAATCTGCTTGAATTCTGTTTTGTTTAGATTATATGAACATATCAAATGTATTATTATTGAATTAAAAAATAGAACACAGAGAGGAATGTTAACAAAGGTGTAATTCGGGAGAGGAAACACAATTTTTTGTATAAATCGCTTTGATTTCCCTTTTTAAAATATGTCTTCATTTGTAGAGTTGTAACACATGTATTTATAGTGTAACAACAGACAGCAGTTTAGGAGGAAAACAGTACATTCCAGCAGTAAAGCAGCAGGTGTGTCTCCAACAGCAATGAAAGGCACTTCCTGCAAACTCCTCCCTTTCTGCTTCAACCAACATTCATCTATTAACTACACCTCTCAGGTCGCCTCCTGCATATATGAATAAAGATCAGGAAACATGTCTACATCTCAAAAAGCGCGACCAACAACAGCAACAATCACAGGTTCTTTATAACAAGCATTGTGATGTTTAATACATCTCTAAGGAAGAGCAGATAGTTTCCTAGTGCTCTACATGCTCCTAAAGTGATCTTGAGAAGCACTGTCTGATGGCATCTATTGAATCGCAATGTTATTCACCTGAAAACATCACTCCATTCACTAGAATTTGCTTATCATGCCCACATTTCCCCATTATTGCCATATTTTTCCGTGGTTGAGTAATTGCAGATGTGTGTGCCAAACAACAGCAATACTGAGAAAACCTACTCATCCATGATTAAAAAAACACCAGACTGCATGCAAAACTTAACTGGAACTCCAACCGGACTGTTTGGCACATCACAAACTGTTTAAAATGTAGACGTGCAAAAACATTTTCCGCGGGTTGTGTGTTAGAATGCTTCATTGCCTTCAGCATGTCACCATGAAACACAGTTGGAAAACACAAAACCGGTAATTGTTAATGTTTTCCACACTTATATTTTAAACTGTGTAGTCAGGATCTAAATAATCACACGTCCTTAATGAATCAACAACCATTTACATGCAGAACCAACAGGAATATCTCCTGGCTGTATAGATGTTTGGGCACTGCACCAATAACATAATTGAAACATTTTTCATACATATTTTGTCATTCAAGATGGAAATATGTCAAAAAACTTCGAAAAGGTTTCTCAAAATATGAGAGAAATACCTGTCCATCAATCAGCTGATATGATCAATACAACCTTCTCTCGATAGCAATGGATGCATCTTAGTTTATGCAGTGTTAAGAGAATGATAGAGTATGATGTGAGAGTTTCCAGCAGCTTGTCCCTGACACATCCACTAACCACCTGTGGCATTTCCCCCCCCCCATGACTGGATGCTACAACAATGTAGCTCTGGCACCGAGCGCTCGCCCTGCAGACTTCCCTCAGACTCCTTCAGAAATTCTTCATGCAAACATGTCCTCCCGAAATTCTTTAAGACATGCCCTTATCTCATTTGCTGGAAAAGAAACAAAGGGGCAGTGCAAAAATAAACAAAAACTTGAAGAAGAAAGCCTTAATTGTTGACACCTTTAGGACAACATGTTGATGAGTACGAGGCGGCAGGTTGAAAGAAGACATTTAATTATTCAAAGTTAAACTGCCTTCAACAGCAGCGATTGATTTCTTTAATCTGTGTGATATACCCTTAAACTAAGCTAAAAGCCTTGAATTGACCGACCTGCTTTATGCTTGACACACCATCAGAGATTTTGGGCGTGGATGACAAAACTGATGGTATGTTTGTGACATTTTCTGACAAATCAGTTGAGACTACGTAAAAGAGATCCAAGGAAGAAATGCCATGGGACGATAAAGAATCAGTAGGAAATAACATTTACCTAAAGCATTTAGTAGCTTTGGTAGTAGCTGTATCCTTCTGCGCAAATGCCAAAACCATTTCTACGTTTATCAGGAATAACTCGTCTCTTTTTTCACATAACAATACAACACAAACAAAATCATATTTTGCTTATTGTACCTTAAATCCTCAGGTTCTTGGACATCACCAACACAAAGAACACAGAGGTTGTTGTGGGAGGCGCGTGGCTGGAACAATAAGGTCTGGTAGCCCTGCCCAAACCTTCAGTTAACACAGAAACAAACGTCTGGTATTCATTTACCTTTCTTCTACCCTTCCACCCCATTCCTTCATCCCTGCCTTCCTCCCTGCTTCCATCCCTCCCCTCTCTCACATGCTTGACCCTTTCTTTTGAACCTCACCAACAACCTTTCATGCGGTCATCAAATCAAGGGCCAAATGAGCAGATAGAGACGTGGGTTTGGAGCACCGGCTGCTAAATAATGTCAATATTTCCTTGCCCTAACAGAGGATAAACTGCTTTCTCACACTTTTTTTTTTCTCTCCACATAACAGCAACAGTGAAGGCTGCCTCGCTGCACACAGAGCGGCCGAGCGGCTCAGCTGCTGCTGCTGTCTCTTCCCCTCCAGCTCCTCCAGGATTTTCCCATGTTCATATCACTAGCCCTTGACTTTGTCACTCATGCAACAGCTGCTTGCTGATACCACAGCACAACTCCAGCCTATTGCTCTCCCTTCTCTCACTGCGCACACCAACAACAAAGGCATTGTTAATCCAGCCGAGTCCTTGGTGCAGAATGCAAGGACTTCTTGGGAGAGGTTGTGAACGTCAAGACAATAACTACATTTTTGCAGGAAAGAATCTCCCCAGATTGTTTGAAAATGGTGTCTCTTTGTGCTTTGGGAGGATCAACATCCTGAAGACTTCCACCTGGAATCACAACAAGCTTCTCAGACTAAAACACACCGAGCTTGAGGTCAAAGGAATCTCACGGCTGGGCTTACCAAACAAAAACCTTCTGGCATCTGAATAGTGGCACCGATCAGAACATCAATTTATCTCAAAACCAATCATTCCAAGAAAATCCAAGTTGTTGACCAACACTGCTACGATTTTTGCCAACTTATCAGTTAGTTGATTTAATCGACAGATCTATACTATTGAGCTTCTCCCAAAAGTAACATGTGTCACTTTAAATATTGTGTTTACCAGAGATTTGCTTGGAAATAAGTCACGAAGAATGAAAAAAAAAGAAAAATACATCAAATAGGGCTGAAGAAATCTTAGTCTCAAAGCCAAAAAGAAATTTTTTTCGACTAAAAGGGGGCAGCCCTATTTGAATTAAAGTGATATGAGCAACCCAAAGCAACACAGTATATGCTTTGAGAAGCTACACAGTTAAGTGCGTGCAAAGTGATGGAGCTGTGGAATAACCCAATAACTCAAGCCATTCATGCAAATCTTGTTTAATCTATGAATCACATACCACTCCCAATAATGGACAAAAGGAAAGCAGCCTGTGTACATTGAGTTTGTCAAACAGCCACAGAGGTGATGCAAAGTTAACCATATAGTTCCCAAAATAACCCAAAAAGAAAAAGAAACCCCCAACAACCAAATATAGTGAACACCTGAAGAAACCATGAGCGCTGCTACTGTTGCTCTCTTTTCCTTATCTCTCCTGCAGATGTGACAGATGGCACAATGCACACAGATCTGCTGTCACTAATAATAAACACTGTGGGATGTTTTTTTAGGGGCAGGTGGTAAAACCTGATCATTTGATAGTCATATAATTAGCGTCCCAGGAGAGGAAATGTATCAAAGAGGAGCTGATTACAACATATTTTTACTCTAGTGTTTCCATGCTTTTGTCAAAGGATTTCACGCAGCACAAAGGGAAACTCGGGTTTCATACTTTAAGGCTCTCCTGAGAAATTGGAGAAATGTGACATCCCTTCATGGACTATCTATGCAGATGTAATGTGCAGTCCATACAGTCCAGACACCACATCAACTAGTACATTCTTTAGCCAACTTTTTTTGTGTTTATATTCCATTAATTATTGTCCTTCCGTTCTCTTTGTGGTGTGTAAAATAGAAAAACTGTGTTTTGCTTCAAATTGAAATCCCCAAAACTCAAAAAATTAAATACACAATGTGTGCTCTGCAATGAGGAGGCGTGTGGCACAGTGGGGGTCACAGTTTCAAACCCCACTGCAGTCAGCATGTTGTTGTGTCCCTGGGCAAGACACTTCAAACCAAATTGCTCGTGTGGGGATTGCCCACAGTACTGAGTTTGTTAGTCGCTTTGGATAAAAGCGGCTAACAAGTGACATGTAATGTAATAATAACAATATTAAAGGGGCCCTATTATGCTCACGTTTCATATTTAGCTCCTCTACTGTGACATGTCTCCATTCTTTACCGTTCAAAAAGCTCTTTTATTTTTCTCATACTGCCTGTGCTGCAGCACCTCTTTTCACCCTCTGTCTGAAACCAGAGCCCAGTCTGCTCTGATTGGTTAGCTAGGCTGCTCTGTTGTGACTGGTCAATCACGTTCAATGTGTACGAGCACTAGAAGCAGACATTTTACAACGTGATGTCACTATGTTACGGAAGTAAAAAAGGACTACAATCAAGGTATTCAGGCACGGAAAATGTGTGGGAGAGAAACTCCCTCTGAAGGGAACACCCCCAAAGCATAACAGGACCCCTTTAATAAAGAACTCCTTCAGAGAGAAGATGCATTACCAGCCGATGAGAAATACCTTAAAAATGATGACGGATGTAAAAACACACACACACACACACACACACACACACACACACACACACACACACACACACACACACACACACACACACACACACACACACACACACACACACACACACACACACACACACACACACACACACACACACACACACACACACACACACACACGGCCTGATCTTCTTAGTGATCAGTGATAGAGACAAATGAGGGGGGGCCGACCAAGCGGCTCCCCTGGCAGACGTGCAGCTTCATTACAGCACCACACATGAATGTGCGCCATCCTCCCCACCAGCCCGCAATAATCTGATCCTTTTGGGAAACTGAGGTGTTGGACTGTAATTTATCGGCCGTATCTTTCAAGTCTCTCCCTGGGCTCCGCTGGTGGCGTCAGCCTCTGAGCCACTGTGTGTGTTTAACGGCTACATGTGTCGCTCCCTATCTCGCACTCTGAGTGGCACAAAGGTAAAAGGAAGCTTAACAGCCTGGGAAAAAGTTGAACAGTGTGAAATTACCTTGATCCAAAGATTCCTGCCACATACCAGCCCAATGAACCCATAACAGAGCAGGCACTCAGTCAGAGAGCCCTGCCTGCAGGGAACAGCTGAGACATTACAGAGGGGAGGGAGGTGGGAGGGGGGAAGGAGAGGGGAGGGGGGGCGCATATAGGGAGGCGAAAGAAAGAAAGAAAGAGAAATGGGAGCAGGAAAGAGGCCCACCTCCAGTCATCTCCAGTCTACAGTCAGTCGTAGGGGTCAGAGTATCTAATGTACATCCCATAATAACGCTGGACAAGTGCGAGGTGGGGTACCACTCTCTGTCGGGGAGGGTCTGCGCTCAGAGGCTCCTTTCGGGGGGTTCTGAGAGGAGCAGCTGTGGGCTTCCTGATGTTGACAAAATATAGTGGAAAAATGAGATGACAATGCTTGGAATTGATTCTAACGTTGACAATAAATCCTCAATGAGTCAGTCAGCCTGGCATAAAAGCTCGTTGACAAAACTTAAAAATTCACGCAAATTGCAATAGCTTTTATTTCAAAGGAAGAACAGAAAACATTCTGCAAACAATGTAGGCTCTTTGATGTGAGTGCGTTTCAAATAATGTATTTCGATGGATTAAGATGTTTGTTGACCTACTTGTCTCGGAATTTATTTGATGGTCAATCATCTACAGTAAATCAAAGCATTGACATTGTTTCACTTCACAAACTTGAACTGGCAGTGTAAAGAATGATTTCTACTTGATTTACTGCTTTCCCATTAAAGTTCTTCATTCTAATCTCCTTTACCATACCACACTTTAATTCAATGAAGGTTTAAACCCTGCAGCGGTTAAAGCGAAAATTGTGATGCAGTAACAGCATTCTCACTTTATTTGATGTGTCTTTTATTTATTCAAACATGTAATAATAAAGTAATAATAATATCAAAAATCTATCGAAATTGTAATAAACATTAGTGGTTACTTAAAATAACAAAAACATCTTGCAATCATCACACACTTATTTTCTCTTAACTTTATTTGGTTCATGCCCAGTTAGATGAAAATGTAATTAGTTCTGCATATTCTAACAATAAATATAGATCCTTTCACAGTCTACTTCCTGTTGCATGTATGTGAATGACTTCAGGAAGTAGTCATAGACCAAAGCTGTTGCCAAGCAATGCAAATATGTGACATATTAACAAGAAAGTAACAAAAGTAAAAAATAAGGATCCAAATGGAGTCAACTGAAAATAAAAGAGGTCTAATAAAATATCTACAGATTTACAATAAAATGGGAGACATGTTTTCGTTTATTTTAATTAAATTAGGCTTTTTTAATTTGATCAAATATGTTTACTTTTCACTTTATCTAACGATAGATACATTTCATTATTATTGAATATTTAATGGTATCTGTATGCATTTGTAGAATATATTTTCTTATTATTATGTCACATTTTGATCAACTCTCAAAATGAGGAACCATTGGTTGGATGCTCACACCAACGAATAAAGCCCAAATCAAACGATGAAATTGAATGTTTCAGAGAATGTCTGTCCTGTGACCCTGTCTGGGTTTATCTGGGAAATAAAGGCCATCCTAGGTCTGAAACCATTCGTGTGAATGATGGCAGAGGGAGGTTGGTGTGATTCTCTCAGACACAACAATGGAAGGATACATTTTGTGTTGGCAGAGGAATCAAACAGCCCCGCTATTTCCCTGCATTTTAGTCACTGCCTTTACAGTATATTTTTACATCCCATGGCATTCTAATACAACTTATCACATGGCAGACACAAATCACTTATTACTGTGAATGTAACCATACTTCCTGAGAAAGCTAATTAGCGATGCAAATATTTGACGATTCAAATTGATGAGATAAAAAATGAAAATTCTTTTATTTGTCATTGGTAGGAGCTGAATTATCCACAGAGATCACTTCAAAAATCAGTATTTTTGCAAATATTGCAAGAGAATAGGAAACTAAATAATTAATATGATAATTCAGTTTGATCTGTTTTTACATTTTTCAATATCTTCGGTTTCCCTTTCACAAATGAATATATGTTACGCATTGTTTGCATAGGCTACTGTATACAAAATTTAAGAGATTAAAACAATTATGTTTGATTTGATAGTCAAAGTAATTTTCTAAATTCAAAATTGTTATAAATCTTTCTTTCTTCATCATTCTTCAATTGTGAGAAAATCCTATTGTGAACCTAGAATCATGAATTGAATCCAATCATGATTTGGGTGAATTGCTACACAGTAGACATTCATCTGTGAACAAGAGAGAAGAAAAAAACAACATTTGTTATTATTTAATATTTAAAATGTTCTATGTTGGATTGTAAAGGAAAACCCACTTCTTAAATGGAAAAGAAAGCTTTTAAGTAACTGTGTCAAATTCTGTTTATTTACAGTTGTGGAAAATGTAGTCAGATTCTTTACTTGAGTAAAAGTGTTGCATTGAGAATGGTACTAGGAACATTTACTTAAGGTATTTGGATTCAAAGTACTCATTGTAGAAAAAACAAAGAAAATATGAATATGAAATACTTTTAAATAGTTTTAAGAAAAAGCAGCAAATCTTCACATTCAAGAAGCTGGAAGTGTGACATATTTTTTAACATGAACATTCTTAGCAAAATTGCTGCCAATACATTTTCTGTGAACCCACTTTTGGTTTTAGTTACTTAAATATAATATTGGATGGTTTAATCTATTCCAAATAATAATCATTTTAGTTTCGTTTTAGTTTTATGTGTCCAAATCTGAATTTATAAAATAACTTAACTTAAATAATGCCTCCAAAATGTAGAAGTATAAAGTATTAATAAATGAAAAAATACTCCTGAAAAGTAAAAGTTCCACACACTTGTACTTAAGTACAGTATTTAAACTAAATGTACTAAGTTACTTTCATCCACTGTGTTCATATTCATTGCAGTGTTGAGTCATTCATGAAGAGAAGTATTGGTCAAAAGATAAAGTGAAGTTAAGATAAGAAGAAGGAAAACCGTGCTGGTAATTATGTTTCTTGTTTTATTTTGGGTATAATTTTTTTTTTCATCCAACAAAAGTATTTAAAACACAATTGACATGTTGTCCTCCCCCATTATCACTAAGGGGAATCCACTTCTGCAAATGACACTTCCTGGGTGAATCATAGAGCTTAACAAAGTGGCATTAAGTAACGAAAACCCTGAAGACAGCTGGAGGAGGAAAACTCGTTTCAGGGTCAGAATGGAGCAGTTCCTGTGTTTGCTGGTTGCACCTGTTTGTTGTGATGAGTTTATTCTTATCAGAATATCTGCTGTGCCTCTGCAGACTCTCTGGGTTTGGAAGTGTGACAATTGTTACACTTAATTAAGGAAAGCTGCTACGAGTGTGTGCTGGAGAGACTGACTCTCACAGCGCCGGATACGAGCGGCGGTGCACTTTGTGCCACATGTAGAGCAGTGTAACCTGAGAGCTGATGGAGAGTGTGCCATCAGGTTCATCAGGTGCAGAGCCCTTCTGCTGTAGCACTGTCACGCATTGTCAAATTCACTGCCGTTATACGTACAAACACATACATACAGTATGTCATTATGCAAAATGCACAGACTCACTCTCTGCTGCATACAAACACAGAGCGACAAACAATTATTGACTTTGATTAATTTCTTTTCAGCACTGTATTACATTTTTTGTTCAATGACAACAAGCTCTACTTGTTCAAAGCAGATCAGTTATGCACAAGGATGTGTGTACTACAGACCATGTTTTTTATTGTACCCCAATATTTAAATAATATCCAACATTAGCTGAATCAGAATAATAAGGAGCCATTAACACATGGGCGTCGCTTTGTTAGTAAAAGTAGTGGGGAAAATGTTTTCAGATTTAAAAAACAACTACTGCATTTAACACCCCCTGCAAACAATACATACATATTTATATACGTATACAGTGTGCTGTATATACATATACATGACAACTAGTGCAGTAACTAATATTAAACGTTGGGTTACCAGAAATACACCCAGGGAGTGAGAACAGTCCCTCCAGATTGCACACGTTTTATTGTGCAGCCTTTCTAATTCTTAGTGCAAACTATTTTCTGAACATTTGAACAAGTCGTGGGGATAAAATTGTCCATTTCCAACAGTGGAGGGGACATGTCCCCAGCGTCCCCAGTGTAAATGACTCCTATGCATTAACGCTCCGGCTGAGACTTGTCTTCCGCACGGATAGCACACCTGGAGCACTGTAGATTCAGAGTTTATTTGCCTGATGTTTGTAGACTTAACCCTCCTACAGTCTTCCGGTCCGGTTTTAACTGCTATTACATGAATACAAAAGCCATTAATCATCACCAAATGTCATTTAACACCCTTTCAAACAGTACATATTGTATCAGACTACTGGTATACACAGTGGCAGCCGGCCCATAAGGGCGCTAGGGGCGCCACTCCACGTCTTCCCACATTAAAAATAAAAATTAAAAATGCATTTAAAAAAAATAACATGTTTTTTATTTGAATTTTTAATGAACAAGGTAAATATTATATAATTGGTATCAGTAAAATGTATAATCTACAATAAAATCTCGTTTAAAATTGTGTTACGATGTCTAAAGTTACGGATAAGTCACATGTTTCCTGCCTGGCCTTGCCCGTGTATCATTACCCTCTCTCGTCTGGGCGCTAAGAGAGGAGCCCTCAACCAGTGCAGCAGCAGCCACTAGCAGCTGACTGTTGCTATCTGTAAGGTATGGCTCCGAAACATCATTTCAGCCAATCAGCGTCGTCAAATCTGATGATCACCGGGCGCCAATGTCAGCGCCCGGTGCAGGGTTATGGCTAGAAAGGATCCGTCTTGTGTAAAACTCTCGCGAGAGTTTGCGAATCACGTGGCTGAATGTTTACGTTTGGCAGGCAGCCCTTCAGTTACGATCGTTAACATCAGTGGGTCACAGCAAATGATGGTGAGAAGCTAAACTATCTATTAATTATGTCAATTACAGGGAGTGTGATTGTAACTGTGTGTGTGACTAGCTGGATGCAAACAGGTAAACACTGTCTTTTGTTTCCCATGCTTGCTCTTCAAACAGCCGGGGACAGATACTATGTGCCCGTGATAAATAAACACATACACACACACACACACACACACACACACACACACACACACACACACACACACACACACACACACACACACACACACACACACACACACACACACACACACACACACACACACACACACACACACACACACACACACACACACACACACACACACACACACACACACACACACACACACACACACACAATTGTATAGCAGACAGCAACCATCAAACTAGATTTTTTGCCTTAATGGTCTG
The DNA here is from genome assembly GCF_949606895.1 of Notothenia rossii. Classification (NCBI taxonomy): domain Eukaryota; kingdom Metazoa; phylum Chordata; class Actinopteri; order Perciformes; family Nototheniidae; genus Notothenia; species Notothenia rossii. The sequence goes on along the minus strand of NC_136903.1, from coordinate 27,581,203 downwards.
TTTTCTAATATTTCTGTGTTTCTGAACCACGTCTGTGTCTGCATATAATGTTCGTATTTAGTCTCCTGATATTAAATGGGAATTCAATCATTTCAGTGTTCCCAAAGAACCGGTGTTCTGCAGCTTGTGTGGGCCTACTGTACTGTTGCACAGTTTACTGTAGAAACTATGTCCAGGACAAGGTATTTGGAAGTTTTGGAAGATTCATAGCTTACCACACTGAAGATTATGGAGGTATTGATCAGTCTTCTCATATCTCTAACATCACTAGAAGTCATAATTTAAGGGGTAATTTCTCAAAATGTTCCCTGTGTGGTTTATTCACCATTACAATAGCCCCACCTCCAATAATTTCCACCAGCCGCCAAAGGGTATACATGAAAAACTGCAGTAAATATACAAAGAACAGACACTGAACATGTATTAAGTGTGCCAGGTGTGATCCATGTGGGGGGTTGGGCACATAAGAGCGGGAAATGTGTAAAATTGTTCTGTGTGTGAGTGTGTTTGTGAGCGCCAGGTGTGATTCACATGGGGGGATTGGGCACATAGGGGGGGGGGGGACAAGAAGAAGATACACTTTATAAATCCCTTACAGGGAAATGTCTTTCCCCACTCTGTTGTGTTTACACACATTACACACACAGGGAGGATATACATGCTTAAACACAGAGGATATACGTCGCACACACACAGAGGATATACATGCACACACACAAAACCACATGCAGATAGGAGAGATAGAGTAGAGAGGCTGCCAGGTACCCGGCGCAGGGAGCAGTTTCGAGGTTAGGTGCCTTGCTCACAGGGCACCTCGGTAGTGGCCTTGGAGGTGAACTGGCACCTCTCCAGCTCACTTCATATCATTTTTGGTCCGATCAGGACGTGAACCAGTGACCCTTCGGTTCCAAGACCAAGTCCCTACAGACTGAGCCACTGTCGCCTCACATCTAGTATGTGTGTGTGTGTGTGTGTGTGTGTGTGTGTGTGTGTGTGTGTGTGGTTGTGGGTGGTTGTGTGCGGGTGTGTGTGTGTGTGTGTGTGTGTGGGTGTGGGTGGTTGTGTGCGTGTGTGTATGCGTATGTGTATGTGTATGTGTATGTGTGTGTGTGTGTGTGTGTGTGTGTGGGTGTGGGTGTGGGTGGTTGTGTGCGTGTGCGTGTGCGTGTGTGTGTGCGCGTGTGTGTGTGTGTGTGTGTGTGTGTGTGGTGTGTGTGGGTGTGTGTGTGCGTGCGTGCGTGTGGGTGTGTGTGTGTGTGTGTGCGTGCGTGCGTGCGTGCGTGCGTGCGTGCGTGTGGGTGTGTGTGTGTGTTTTTGGGTGTGTGTGTGTGTGTTTGTGTGTGTGTTTTATCTGATCCGGATGGTTACTAATTCCTTTTCATTATGGCCGGGAACACTATGTGTGTTACAAAGTTGACTAAATCATCCAAAATTCAATGAAAGTGGTGATCAGCAATTGTATATGTTCAAGTGTCTACTGTGAAGGATATCATGAAGCCTAAATGCAATCGAATGTAAAACAAAAAAGTTATGATTGATGAACGTAGTAAATCGGTCAGATTTGACCCGAAAACAACAGGAGGGTTAAATGCTTCCTTTGCTTTTACCATAGGCTATAAGTCGGATAGGAAGTGAAATGGTTCTTTTTTTGTATGCTTGAATTTTGTCAATTGTGGTTTGCTTCCTACTTGGTTTTAGCTTAAAAACTACAGAATGAACATAATTGAAAGTCTGATCAACCACTCGTGATTGAGTCCCAGCTGTTAAACACATACATGTATCTTCAATTAATTTGATTTAAATATGAATATGAATGTATTCATGTTGTATTATTTTTCTATCTGTTGTACTTATGTGTAGATGCTGTTGTTTAGTTCACTTGTTCTTCTCTGTGCAAAGCACTTTGTAACTACTGTATGTTTTGAAATATGATATTTAAGTAAAGTTTACTTATTATTATGCTCATAATTATTAATATTGTGGGAGAAAGACAAGCTGCTGGGATTTCTGTTAAATTACCAAAAAACTGCAAAGACACAAATACTGTGCTCTCAGGAGTGTCTATCCTAAAATGTGTATAACTATCAATCAGTTATTTGTTTACAAGCTGAACCACTTGTTTCCCTTCATTAGCATACTCTATGTATTGAATTCAAAGAATAATATTACATTTTCAATGAAGTTGGAGGGTGGGACTTTTTTCTTTCTTTTTTTACATTTCCGTCAGATGAAAAAGCATCAAAGTGGTCTGATGATATTAACACATATGTTTGCAGATTAATTGATTTAGCGTTGATGCTAACGGTTGGGTCATTCATTCATTATGGACTCTAATTAGAATGATTGCAAGATCAATGTCTACGTAATCGCGTCTTTTAAGAAAAAATCTGTATGTCTAGAATTTGCATTACCATATAGGAGGAATCAATTCCTTTTGTTAAGCATAACTCCCAACTGTCAAAAACACAAAAAACATGCTTTCAAAAACAACATAGGTATTGTTTGTTTTCCTGCTATTTGAGTTAGTTTCAGGCAAGACGTTTCTCAAAAACCGGCCCTGCATGCCTCAGTGTCAATAAGGGGACATCTCTCTTCTCTTTCATCTCCACTCAGTGATCTATGAGGGTCTGGATATCCCAAACGGCTCTCCTCCCTTCAGTTCAGAGAAACACAGGCGTGCTTTCACCGGTAATTACATCTTGTTGACTTGATAGGCCTACTGACTCCTTCATGGCTAAGGGTTTTTTTCCCTTTCCCCAGCTTTCTCTCTGATTTCAGTTAAAGGTATGGTTTTTGGGATGAATGTAAACAAACCCTGCCTTGTTTACGTTCATATTTCCCTGCTAAAATGCATTGTGTGTATCCCTGAGGGCTAGCAAACATGTTGAATGCATTTCCTACCTCATGGAGTTTGCAAGTCATTTGTGTGTGTGTGTGTTTAAAGATCTGTCTGAAATCTAACACAGTCTTCTTCTTCTCCTCTTTTATATGCAGTGTTCTCTTTTTTGGTGCACTTCTGCCACTGCCATTTACACCCTCTGCAGTTGACAGAAATGTGTCAGATCCTGTCCTCGTCATGCAAGTGAATGCTGGTAGGTCAGGAGATACAAACAATGGCGCTAAAGGGATGTAGCCTTAACACAAACAAGTAAAAATCCACATAATTCATTTTCAAAATGTTGAGTGCTCGAATAATCCAATAAGAGAGAACATTGGCAGACATTTTCTTTTTTCCTATGATGATGACGCCACATGTATTCATAGCTAACATCAGGTCCCTTCCATGGATGGATGAATATAAATGGATATAGAGTGGTAGGCGAGAGCCTGTTTATTTCTTTCAAAGTTGCTCATTGGTGCATAAAGCCATCCAGCTCGTCTTTTAAGTACAAAAATACCCAGATGTTCCACCGATCTCTTTCATTGTGGCAATGGCGCATGCACACTTAGGTTTTCCGTAAACTAAAGCTGATCCGTCAGGTCCCGTCTCAGCTCATATAACTTGTGCTCTTAGCAAATGTTATAATCTTTAGAACCTAATGATTTGTATAAGCACTATTTAAGTGTTTGCATTAGCAAAATACATGTTTTACATATGTCTCTTTTCTTATGTTAGTCAATGAGAAAAAGTCTTCTTGGTCCCATGGCACGAATGACAAAGAAGGTGTTTTTCCATCGTTTGGCTTTCAGGAAAATGTGCTTCAACGCCCGGTGCACTTCCTATGGGCTTCAGGAATTAGACAGACAGGACTCTCTGCAATAAAACGGGATCCGACCCAGCCAATTAGACCTGGACTGAATGTTTGGAAGCTCAGGTCCCAGGTCAGGTTCGGGTCACTGAGACTGCTGAATGCCTCTATTTCAAGCTAAGTAATGCAATTCCCCTGTATTTGATTGATTCCCTGGGTAGAACTCTGAGGGATAAACTTCTGCTCATTCCCCATCGGTATGAAGGCGGCGGACTCATTCATGTTCCATTACCCCAGGAATGTCTACTGTGGAATAAGGGAGCAGTCGCACATCACAGGCTGGCATTCACCTTTCAATCACCCTCCTCCAGCCCCTCACCCCTGTAATCATGTTAGCTCATACATAATCGCATTTCAATTACTGACAGGAGTGTGACCTTTGCCTCCCAACATGCCTAATCTAATACATGTGTTTCCTCAAAGACAGAGGGATGCCTTGTTTTGGAAGACGGAAGAGAAAAAAAAGGAGCATGCATCAACATGCTGTGTCATGCCGAAGCTATAAAAAGGGATGCTGCTGTTTTCTTCTCATTCAGCCTGGGAAGTCAGCATCTATTTATAGCAGGACGTATGTGGCGCTAGGAAGTGATGTAAACACGGATTTGGATTGGATAGAATGGGGGGGGGGGGGGGGGGGGGGGGGGTTATAAAGAGAAAGGAGGATGCTTGCAGCTAGAAGCTAAAGCTAACAATCCCACAAACCAAGTGTGTCTCTGTCTCAGTCTGTGTGTGTGTGTGTGTGTGTGTGTGTGTGTGTGTGTGTGTGTGTGTGTGTGTGTGTGTGTGTGTGTGTGTGTGTGTGTGTGTGTGTGTCAGGGGCCCTATGCACTTCAGGTCTTTCTAAAATCCCACCGTTGAGCAGAGTGGAGAGAAAACTCCAAAGATACCCTTAGCCATAAATCTACCTCCCCCCTCTCTGTCAGTCCCACTGGGTAAGGTAATTCTTAACTCCAAGAGTTTTTCATCTCTTCTCAGTCTTCCTCTCATCTCCTTCTCTCTCCCTGCTCCCTCACTCTGTAATTCCCACTCTGTCACTCTGTGTCTGTGTGCTTAGCGGCCTTGTGTCATTATTATGGGCCAATTTGTGTCAATGCTAACATCCCATTCATCATGGGGGGAATGGTTTCCGCCAGGGCTCAGGGGGGCTCACATACCTCACCTCTCACATTTTCACCATGGTGGCATCCGCTTCGCTTTGGGGTCAGAGGTCAGAGTTCCAGACCTCCTGAGTGATCACTGAGTTCTCTGCTAACCCCCTCCTTGCTCTCACCTCCCCCCCACCCCACAACATTACTGCTCCCCACCAGCTCTCTTACATTTCCAGGCATTCCCCCCTCCTTCACTCTTGGTTTTTCTTCTGTGAAACTCACAAATCACCAGTTCTTCTGTCTTAAATCTCCATTTTACAATTCTGACATTGCCTCATTTCCTTCTTTCGTTTCCCTCATGCACGATTGTCATTTCACCTTTGACGAGACATCCCCTACTTGAGCTCTTTGGCACCAAAAAGCCAAATGATATCTGATAAGTCGTAACTTGTCCCATGATGTTTCTGCAGAGAGGTCTGCACCACGCTCCATGCTTCTTTCCCAAGCTTTATCCCACCCGCCCGCCCACCAACCCAGTGCAACCCAACCCCCCTATCATATCAATGACTCACAGCCCTTACTCTCACTAAAACCCCTGCATGCGGGTCGATGGTTTATTTCTTATGAATGAAGGGCCCAAACGAAAGTGCATTCCAGCTCTGAGAGGAAGCAGCTGGCTGTTTGGTGAGTACATGTCAGACATCAGTGTTTTACATCCATGTTAGACACAGGAGAATAAGATTAAGCATAGAGTTAAAAAGAAAGAAAAGGAAGAAGAACAAGAAGAACATGAACAACAGGAAATGGGGCCCAGGAGGAGAGAATCGTTGCCTCACCACCTACGGTTCTCCTCCTCTGAACTGCATCGCGACAAAGGGGGGATTGAAACTGAAGTCAAGGTGAAGGGTGAGAAGGCAGAGCTGATATCTGCTGTGATGTTTTACACTTTTCCCCAAACATGATTCACGTGCCTGTCTCCAAACTTTCTAACGGACGATTGCCTTCCTTGTTTACAGCGTTGACAACGAATTACGAAGGGTGCTGTCTGGAACACACAACGTGAAGGGCAAAGATTTCAGAAAAAAGTCAGCAACAACTTTCCTGCTGTAACCTGAAAGTGAGCAGCTGAGCTGAAAGGATCCTTGTTGTTGTGAAGTTTCCCTTGCTTGTTTAGATATGGTATTTGCTGTAAATCTGTGCAGCGAGAGCTTGGCTCCGCTGAGTCGCAGGCTGCCAGACGGAGGCAGGCATGGGGAAGGCAGGCATGTGGGGCACGCAATGTCCGTACATTTCTGTCTCTGCCAGCTCCTAATTATGCTCAATTACACCTTTAACACAAGTGGGCCGCTGTGGACATTTCTCAGGGTGTGAGGTCAAGCATTTCCTGTGTCTGTGAATGACCCAACGTCAGGGGAATTATCTTGCATGGGCCTCTCTCTCTCTCTCTCTCTCTCTCTCTCTCCCTCCCTTCATCATTCACTCTCTCTGTCTTCTGACCCCTCCTCCACCAAGACCCAATCCCAGACCTCCACCATTCACCAATGAGTCAGATAGTTGGGGCTTAACCTCTGTGACATCCCAGGGCTCTCTTCTCTCTAACACAAACAAACAGGAAAAGGCATGCACACCCCGACCCGCTCATGTACACTCATGCATTTGTGCATGGCATGCATGCAAAACACTTCTCAGCATCTTGAAACTCAAGATAAACTGTAAGAAAACAAAACTAAAACAAGACCATGTGAGAGACAGCTTTTATCTGATGGTGTTGTTCATTTTTTTATCCTTCCAGTGTAAACAGAACACCTTAAGGTAGCTTTGGTGCGGGAATGAATGTTAATTACACATCTGATCTAATCTTATCTAATCTAGTTGACAGAAAGGGTTTTTTCTAAATCTAAATGTGTGAGTCACAACTTCAGAAGAAACGGCAAACCTGCTGCACAATGGTAGTGTACCAACAGGTTGGGTTCCCACACCCAGAAGGAAAATAAATACTACATAATCACTGCCTATCAAAACAGGCAACAGGGTAAACCGAAAATGGCGCATTCCATGGGAAATCCATAGCGAGCAAGTACATGCTCGCTCCTCCGCACTGACATTTCAGAGACACAAGGGAGAGATTAGAGGCGCATATGGGAGGGCCACAAAACCAGGATGAAAGATGGCTGAGGGAGATGGGGGTTAGGCCCCCTATTTTTACAAGATGAATCGGTGGTTGAAGTGACACCATGCGGATAGATCTGACTGAAGGGAATATCTAGAAGTGGCTCAAGTGAGGAGGGTGGACTTGAGGAGATGATTTATTGCACATGAAAGATTTAGAAATTGTAAAAACCCAAGGCAGAACAAATATCAAGGAGGTAACATGAATCGCTTCAGAGTTTTATAACATTTTTCTATACACATTGGGCATGGAGAAAAAGACATAAAGGTAAACAAACCCGCATGCACAATCCAAAAAAGAGAGTGGGGGTAAGAAATATTAGTTTTGGTGATTGAAAAAACTTGCTGGCAGGAGTATGTATGTTTTGAACACCCATGTGCCGCCCACTACCCCACACAGTCCTGCAAGCAACCGCACAGTGGATACAGTTACTGCAATGACCCAGCATTTCACTCTGCCAAGAAGACAGGATTGGAAACAAATACGAGGGGAAAAAAGTCCTCAGAGAAAAATGAAAGGATTTTTTTCCTTAAATGCTGAGTAGAGGACTTTGGTTATTATTGGAGGTGGGGAAAATGAAAGAGGTCATTCATGACAAAGAGCCAAGATATGAGGAAACCACACTTGTGTCTGCAACAGGCAGTGGGAAGGCTGAGCCAAGTCTTAGTCTCAGCTGTTGTTCCAAGCCACACATTTATCACACAGGCACTTCCCCGGCAAGAAAAGAGCCTCACAGGCAGCCCGTGGAGGGGTGCAGACTTGTTCAAGTGACGGGATGACCCTGAATACCAGAGAGTGGCAGGTCTGTGGGATGAAAGGAGAACTTGTCTTGGCCTCTGTCTGTCCTTGTGACTTTAAGTGCTGTCCCCTGTTAAGGTAGAGTGAGCCTTTGGAGAGAGACAAACTAGCAAATATTTGTGTGCTAGATCCACATTGTGGGCCATGCGAAGAGGAGGAAAGCCGAACTGGGTGGAATATGGCCTAAAGCTATTAAACACACTGCGTTTCTCCTCCTTCACATTCTTCACCTTGGAAAAAATGAACAGGATAGAGAAGGTGGAAGGAGTGGGTGAGGGAGAGAGGGAACAGAGTCACTATACTAAAGAGCATTGTGTGTAGCACTGTGGTGGACTAACGATTATAGGAAAGCTTTTACGGGTTTTGGCCATCTGTCACTTTTATGAACAGTGCGGTAGGAAATTGGGTCTTTGGGTTGTTTGGCCTTAGAATAATGAGCCACTGAAAATGATTGTTATAGATGAACTCTCGGCACTGTTTTCATATGGAGCCAATCGAGGCAGAGGCAGAGGCCTCCTAACAATCAAGGATAAATCAATTGGATGTTACGGGTTAGGGGTGCTGCAGGAGGTAGGCCTGGGAACAAGGTAACAACGCGCTTCCTGCTAGGAGGAGGGCTGCCTGTGGGGTGTTTCTGAGGGAAAAAAGGCCTTGTTCCAATCAAAGAGTCATCAAAATGTTTTAATGCCATACCTGAACTCTTGAAGGGCGATGCATTAAAGACTAAGGAGAAACTTTGAGGATTACTCCTTCAATTAACCCTAACAAAGGGGATTTTTTTTTTAGCATTGGGTAAAGAAATTAAAACAAACGAGGGATGTTGGAAAAGGAAAGGATGAGAGGGGGATGTGTAAGGAAGGTGAAGAGAGGTGTGTATTCCAAAAAGCCTATCAGTCGTAACGCCAAGCCCTCTTCGGATGCCCCTCAGACAAAACAGACCAAACACCTGATAAGATTAATTGTGAGAGACATTCCTCAGCTGAATGGATGTGTGCCGATGAGGGCACGTTGTGTGGTCAACAGCCAAGAGTTTTCAGAAAAATGTCAGGTATCTTATACCAAAGAGTATCATCATTGCAAAAAGCATTCTCGTCTCTACTCTCTAACTATAATTCAAATTATAATGAATGTACTCATTTTAAGTAAGCTTCCTTTCTAACGTTTGCTAACGGTTAGCCTACATTCAGGAATGCCTTGGATTTAGCTTGCAGTTGGCATTTTGTTGGTTTGTGAACACGGAAGGACCTCTGATGTGCTGCTATGTGCTTCAGTAAATACCTCCATACCATACTGTAGGCCGACTGCTTGTAAATGTAAACTATCTTTTTTTATATGTCTGTATGTGTTGGATATAGAACAATAGACGTGTGGAAGTGGAGGCTTTGAAGGGAACTTTGACAAACCTTGGTTTAGTAATGGAAGTAACATGAGTATTTGAATACTCTTTTAATGCAGCTCAGGACTCTTCTAATATGTTTCAACAGACATTCACATAACATGCATACTACTATAATAAAGACATACAGGTTGTATGTGTAGTATTGTATAATATATCGTAATATGACCACATTGTCGTGACAGTTTTAGATATATGAAGAACTTTGTTTCCTGTATTTCATTTTGTATCAAGGCACATTTTGACGCTAATAAATTACTTTAAAACACATAGTCCTTCCAACAACTGGATCAACTTGTTGACAAATATATCCTGTCAGAACAGTGCTTTAACTGTCCAAACAAAAACATCCTTGTGTGACTTTTCCAACAGCACGCATCTCGTTGGTCCAGTTTCTCAGGTCATGGTTGAAACCTCCCTAGTAGTGAACTTCCTGACAGTTTGTTCCCCTGGGCTTTTGGTTGCAAGTTGGAAATGTCAATATATCCTCAGGTAATGCAAATGCAGAAGGTAGTAACAGTCCAGGATCTGTTTTGTCCAACCCGGTATCACGGCAAGACGTGAACATGTGACTATTTACCATGCTGGGAGACGTGAAGATGTCACGATTTCGTCCCTTCAAACGTGACAGTTACACAGTATTGTTAACCCATGTTAAATTTACATTTAAATGTGAAGGAATGTGTGTATAACAGAATACATCGGTCATAAACCATTTTGTTGACTATTTTGCACATCCCTTTCAAGATTTCAAGATTTTCTAAGGTTTATTGATATATCATATTATACACAACTACGGTGTAGTTATGCAATGAATGAAAAACTTGGGTCGCAGCTTCCTCAATAGTGCATTACAAGACATCTATCAATTAAGTACTTTGTCAGGCTTAATATTTATCTGTAGATACAAATGTCACTGTGTGTGCTGTGTGCTCTGCATGTGTGACCATTAAAGAGGGTTTCATCCCTCCATATTCTTCTTCTATAGCCCCAAAGCTTTTTTCTTATTCAAAAGAAGACCTTAACCTTAAGTGCTCTTTAATGTTTAAATTAAGCCTTATTAGTTTGTCTGTTTTGGAGATCCTCCTATTAATATCTAATAATACAAATAATAAAATTCAATAACATGCTTCAACCACCAGGTGTCCCTTTCTATCAGCTCTGCACCGTTATGGTGTAAATACAGCCTATCTACCAATTGGATCAAATATAACAGTCAGCCGAATTAGTGTTGATACCGCAAGGAGACGTATTGTGTGAAAAGAAATGTAAGATGTTGTTTAATTGCTTATATATTTATGATCCACGACCACGTCACGTTTTCAGTTTTGGCGGCAGTTCTTCCTGTTTGTCTAGAAGTGTTCTCATCAGGGCTCTATAAATAGAGAACTACGGCAGATATGTAATACTTAATGCAGCCGAACCGCGTATTACAATGCCGTTATGTGATGACTTTCAAAGAGAAAAGCAAGCACACTCGGAATAAAGTATCTTGTCTACGTCTGTTTCCGGTTTCGTTTATGACAGATGTATTTTGTTATACAAACATTCCTTCACATTTAAATTTAAATTTACATTAAAGTATTTCGTGAGGCCTTCTAACATGTTTTTAAATATAACTACGGTTGTAGTTGAGGAGTTTGTAAATTAACATGAACCGAAGCTATTGACTGGCAACGCAATCGCACAACGTCACGTCCGTTAATTCCACATCCACACCTATGATCCACACGCATGGTTTAACATCGATTTAATACATTAATGTAGCCTTTGTTTCTGCTAAAAGAGGTGTGGACCAGCTGGGGCAACAAGAAAATTGGCGTAATCGAGTGTGAGTATTACAAAATAAATCATTACGTCGGGGTAGTATTTGCTTGGCATTTCCGGGTATTTCTCCACTGCTTAACATGGGTTAACAATACCGTGTAACTGTCACGTTTGAAGGGACGAAATCGTGACACCTTCACGTCTCCCAGCATGGTAAATCATCACATGTTCACGTCTTGCCGTGATACCGGGTTGGTTTTGTCTTGTATCTCATCTTACTAAAGTCTATAGTTAGCCTCATTTACGCTGGATGGCAAGTTTTCCATTAAACAAAGTTGTGGATAGTCCCTGAAAACTAGTGTTATTTTTGGTATTTTCTTGATCAAAGTTCCAAGACCACTAATTGTCTGCACACACTTGCAGTCTTGAAATAGCCCAGCATGATCCAAAGAAATCCTATTCATTAAATTAACTTGACAGAGATTTTAATTGCCGCTGTGTCATTTTTAAGATGACATTTTTTACGCTTAACACACAATTGCCATACGTCTTGCACCTTTTATTAAAAGTAAGTTGAGTAGAGTCGAGTTAAGCTAAACCATGTACGAGTAAAATCAGGCATTTAAAGGTAGGTTTACATGAATCCCCTCTGTTACCTCATTCACACCAACGCAACTCCGGTTCAAGCTCCGGGCTAGAGCTTTTCAGTTTCAGAACCAGTTCTTCGGTTTAGCTCCGGCTCTTTTCACACTGCCCAGTGTCCGACTGGTGCTGCGTCATTGCGTCATCGTTTGCGTCATGACGTAACCGTTTGCGTGCCTGCTTCATAAAGCCAAACCGCGCGGAAACTCCTCACAGCTGACACCGACGACAACAACAACAATGGCTGATTGTGCTCCAGCTTCCTCTGTACCTCTTCTGAAGACCAGATTCCCAGTAGGTAGATGGTCTCTTCAGTGGACCACTGCTGCTTGTTAAGTTTCTCCATCGTTGTGTACAAACTGGATAAAACGCAGGCTTTTTTATTGTTGTTCAGGAGTTGATCTCGCCCCTGCCCCTGCCCCCGCCTCGACGTAAGCGTGACATATGCGGTGCTTTTGCTCCAGCCTGACAATTGTTTGGTGCTTGAAACAAACCGGAATCCAGAGCTAAGAGGCTGCTCCGCTGCGGTGTGAACTGCTCCGAACCGGCCCTGAAACACCGTTGGTGTGAATGAGGTATTACTCTTGTGTTCTACTGTAATTAATTGTAATTTCAAATAAAAGAAAAAGAGATTGTGCTTTGACTGCCCTAAATGACACTATATTGGGACTAGTAAAACAGGTATCAGAAAAGTCAGTCAGATAAATAGATATCTAAAAAAACAGGCATTTAACAAGCTGCACCAGAGAGGAGATCAGGATGGAGATTTGTTGGACAAATAGAGTGTGAGGGTAAAATTAAGAGAGACAACATGTGGCAAATGTACCTCTTTAGTGACTTCAAAATGGACTGAGGAGTCATGTCTTAGTGCCTTCGGCCAAATGTATTTTTTCAGTATTAAGCGGGTGGAGAAAATGAAGTAAAACCAACTGCAAATTAACAGGAAATGAACATTTCTTTCAGCCAATTTGTTCCAACATGCTTTGTTTGCATGAAGTATATAAAGTGCCTCTCTTCCATTCTAATCCTGTAAGTTGAGTTATGAGGTGCCACAATAACTTGCTGCATGCAGACAGCTGCTCGAGCATATCGTGGCAAAACGAGGAAGCGAATGGTGCAGGGCCCTCTAGAAGGAAATGGGAAACACTGGCAGGGATGGCGACCCGGGTTCAATATCAATGACAAATACACACAGGGCAGTGTGAAAAAACACATGCATACTGTACATGTGCGTTAAAGATGCACACAAACGGTCTCACACACAGCTGGCCAGGAAGCAAAATAAAAAAGAAACACAACCTCAACAAGCTGTTGGCTATTCTCTACTTCTGCACAGTTTGACCATGAAAAACACAGATTAGAGGCCACTGTATAACTGTCCCTGTCAACAGCCCATTGTGTTTGGTTTTCAGAAAGAGCCCATATGGTCAGCCACTGTCATCCTGATAGAGCCATATATATCACGGCCTAATGAGGGGCATCATGACAATACAGAGAATGGCTTTGGTGCGTCTGTGGACTATAAAGTGTGCGTCTAGCTGTACTAACAAACAACAGCCCCATATGAAGTCGCTTAAAAAACAATAACAGATGTTGAAGTCGGTAGGAGCGATATAGTCAATTTCCAGTTGTGTGAGCATGTTACCCACACATGTGCCAACTGACACGCAGCATGTTCCTGTTGAGTCCCGACCGTCCCAATTAAGAAGAAGTGAATACATAAAACATGTAGGAAGGTTTGTGAAGATTTTCTGTTTTGTTTACATTCAGTGCATGTAGCCATTGTCCAGCACATGTGTTGTTGAATTCATCTTGCTTCCTTGGGCTTGTTGTCTTTAAAAATACCTCAGCCATCTGGTTGTTGTGTTCCTTAAGGAGATGGATAGGAAGTGATCAGATCACTGTACCACAGACCAACGAGCCAATCGTAACGGCTAGCTGCATGCAGTAGGCGGGACATTTTACCTATCGAGAGGCACATGCTAGGTATCTCTGAAATATTCCTCAAGGTTTAAGATTCTTAAGTGTAATTGGACTCATACACTTATGGCGCTTTTCAACTGCAGGACCTAGCACGGCTTAGTACGGTATGGTTAGGCCTTGGTAGGCCTGGCTCACTTTATGCTGCGTTTCCATTACAGTTTAGTAACTAGGGTAGTAATTATAGTAACGCAGTGCAGGCGGGACGATCGGCTGTTCGGCGGGCGGAGCGACAAGCTGCGTAAAACTGCCGTGACGTCATCTTCAATGCAAACCACAAAACCAAAACATCAGCCGTTAGCTGTTAGCACTCAGAGCTCGCAGCTCCTCATATCTGTTCAGAAACTAGACAAAAGTTAAAGAAGTACAAACCACAGACTGTCTGTGTCATGGCGAATACAGTCGCTGGTTTATTTATGTCCATATAGGCCGTTGTTGTGAGTGTGGACGGAGCATATACAACGTTAGCTTAGCCTGATCGATCCGATCTCCATTCAGAAAACATGCATTTTAAAAGGTTTTTCGCCTGCCGTCTTGTCTGCAGACGTGTCAAGCATTAATTCATGGTTTTTACTAACCGGTGTCAGTATGTTGTTACTTCGGCATCATTTTGAAACGTGTATTACAATTAAATCACGGTCAAATATGTTCATTTTGTTGTAGTTGTAGCCCCCTTGCCAGCGATTCTCTCTGACCCTTCAGCAGTCGAGAGTGATTACTTCACTAGCCTAGCATATTCAGCCCGGTTGTTGGCCTGGTTGTTGGAGGGCCAGAAAAAGGTGAAAAAGTAGCCCTGGGCCGGAACTACCCTTAGTGGAAAAGCAAAAAAAAACGTGCTACGTGCTGCAGTGGAAAAGTGCCATTAGAGTCCAGAGCAAAGTTTTGGTACCCTTTTTTAACAAGCGTCTTTATCCAATTTTTGCTTTGTCACCTGTCAAACAAAGAAATAAACGCAAAAAAAAAAACATGATAAATTATGTATTTTATTGAATTTATTTTGTTTTAGCTTATTTAAATCTCAATCTCAATATTTATTCATTTATATAGCACATTTAAAACAACCTCAGTTGACCAAAGTGCTGTGTTTGCACTTTTCACACTTATTGCAAGGCCAATATGCATGTGTTTTTTTCAAGCACCATATTGCTCGTATATTGCTCGTATATTGCTTATATTACTACTGTACTCGATGAATCTGCACTTTAAAACAGGACTTTATAAAAACAGTTAGATATGTAGATAGATAGATGCATACAGCGAAAGCAAGAGAAAGTAAGAGGAGAAGGGGGAAGGGGAGGGGGCTCTGCACAAAGGAGAAGCCTGGATTAAGTCATGAGTGGCAAGCGACATAGGTTGGATTTTTAACAAGTGAGATCACATCCTCTTCCCTAAACAGAGGAGGAACTTTTCCTTGGGTGGACAGGACAGATGAGCTGAGCCCCACCACTGTCTGTCTGTCTGTCTGTCTGTCTGTCTGTCTGTCTGTCTGTCTGTCTGTCTGTCTGTCTGTCTGTCTGTCTGTCTGTCTGTCTGTCTGTCTGTCTGTCTGTCTGTCTGTCTGTCTGTCTGTCTGTCTGTCTGTCTGTCTGTCTGTCTGTCTGTCTGTCTGTCTGTCTGTCTGTCTATATGTGTGTGTGTGTGTGTGTGTGTGTGTGTGTGTGTGTGTGTGTGTGTGTGTGTGTGTGTGTGTGTGTGTGCAAATGGGACATCCATTACCGAGCTAAGGCAGAAGCCCAGAAGTCCCCGCACGAAGGAGTATCCACATGTCAGCAAGCTGCACATTGAGGGACACACAACCAGAGTATGTTGTATGTCAAGTATGTTGAGTATGTGTGCATAAGTGTGTGTTGATCTTTGTGACTACGCTTCTGCAAATGTGTATGTCACATTTTACAGTTTTGTTACATGTACACAAATATGTAGCATATGGGTTGTGTGGTTGAGATCAGCCAATCATATTCACTATCAGATCAAAATCCTTACCTATGCTTCTTAATAAACATGTTTTTCCTTCACATAATGATCTTTGCAGATTATTTACATGTTAAAGGGTCATACATTAAAAAAAAATATTGTATTATTTTGCAAAGTGGAGATTTACGAAGGATTCATACTATGAGGACACTTCAGGGTCCAATTTGGATAGACAAATGTCTCCGATGACAATGAAGGGGGAAACAATTTAGCCCTCCAGCACACCTGTAGGGCACAGCAGTTAAAGACTCTGAAATAATCCCTCTTAATTGGCTGAGAGGACAGTTTGACCTTAAACCTATAAACACCCATTAGTGTAAAAGTGCCCTAAATTCCCATGCCTAAATATAGTCAAGCAACATTTCTACTAACATTTCTCATAAACTTGAGTTTCCTAAATCTGGTGACAACTAATTGCAATACCTACATATAAAGATTAAAAAGACAAAACGACTGATTATTTCCAGTGACAATGTGTTTTCCATTGTACCTCTGACTCATTCTAAACTAAACAGATTCTTTAAAACGTTCCATGCCTAAGAAATTTCAAGTGTTACACCCTTCCGAGACACGTGTCATTTTATTGTTACTCGTTCAAAATCCTTTCACTCCGTCCTCCAGGAGACCTGTTCAGCCATAACTCATACTCGACCATGAGGTGCACTTTGTAGATCTATGGGATTTGGAAACACAGACCAAACCTCCAACAAATATGGATTCATTCACAGATCCATCATGGCTAACCCGACTTCCTGTTACGGTAAGGGTGCTGGGGAAAGGGGTAGCGCTTAAAAGTGCATCGTCACCACTGGTTACTGGAGATTTGGGAATTTGAAAACTGCAAGACGTGTGAAAGTTATCACTACATAGCACAGCTGAAAGTCTTTCCTGGAAAAAAGAAAAAAAAGAGCTTAGTGTTCACGGGTCTCATTGTCTATAAATCGTATTTCTTGAGGGAATCACAAGGATGCAGATTTTTAGATTTATGCGACGAATGTGGCCTAACTGTTGTTATTGAAAAAGAAACAAATGTGCAGGCACCAGAACACACCAGGAATGCAGGTCTAATCTTAATCCCTATCACACATGTTAGGTACCTATCCATTTCAAGACTGTGAATCATGCTTATTGCATAGAAGGAACATACAGTACACACACACACACACACACACACACACACACACACACACACACACACACACACACACACACACACACACACACACACACACACACACACACACACACACACACACACACACACACACACACACACACACACACACACACACACACACACACACACACACACACACACACACACACACACACACACAAAGCCCACATACTCCTGCCATCCCTACTTTTCTCCCACTTTCAATTCTGATGTAAAGAGTAACAATTTATGAAGGCAATCCAGGTTTCTCTTCCTCCCACACTCTATCCTTCCCTCCACTTCCCATCCCCGACCAGACATGACCCTATACTGCAGGGTGGAGTAGTAAAAGTCTGGATTTTGGTGAGCTGAGTGGAGATGGCGCACAGATGGAGATGGTCTCCCCTTACAGCCTTAAATAAATTAGAAAGATAGAGAGGAAGAGAAGAGAGAGGAAGTGCTGGAGGAAGAGGCGGGGGAGGAAGGGGGGGCTGAATCCAAAAGAGAAATAAAAACATTTGCAGCTTGTTATGGGAATTTTCCTCCCACGTGGAAATATTTCCTTCATGTCTTCAGCCGAGGAGCCTGTTATTTATCCCTCCACCTTTTTTTCTCCACCCCCCCCATTCTACCCTCCCTCCGCCCCTCCATCACCCCTCTCCAGACTGGGCTTTCACTTTGGGGGGCCCTCAGCTTCCCTCTCGGCTGACCAGGGAGCTTTCAAGGTACCCTGATGGATGCTAATGCTGGACTCTTTCAGATCGTTTTACAGCCGGAGCCTTTGATCTGCCAGCAGGCCTCTCTCCACGGGCTGCCTGTCCTGAGAAAATGTAAATCCCCGCCTTACAGACACCTGTAAAAAAAATACAGCAGAAAGGAGGACAGAAAAAGAAGTAACTCTAAAGAAAAAGGGAAAGAAAAGATACAGTATTGTGACATTTGGAAAAAAAGAGGGCATAGTTTAGATTGCAGCAGGGCGACAGAGAATGAGAGGGAAATTGTGCAGAAATAAGAGCGAGTGGCAAAAAAAGGAGGGGGACAGGCCTGCAGAGAAAGGAGCGGAGAAACTGAGACATGGCAACCAACAAAGACGGAAAAGAGGAATGGGTACCGCGCAACACAGAGACAGAAGGGACATAGATGGAGGCAATAGAAAGAAAGGCTACAACGGCAAAAAAGGAAAGGGAAGTTCATCTAAAGACCCAGCATGGAAGACAGGGGCAGAATGGCTAGGAGAGAGAAAGCAAGATGAAAATAGTGGAATAAAAAGTTAGTGAAGGCAGAGACAGATGGACAATTTGACTTTGGGAAGAAAGAAAGACCGAAAGCTAACCCAGACAGACGCATGAGGCCTGCTGCGCAGCTCAAGGGCGGATGTGTGTGTGTACGGCTGAGAATTTAGGAAGGAAGAAGTGAAAAAGAAAGTATGGTGGAGGGGACTCGACAGTGAAAGAGGCCTCCCTCACCCGCGGCAGCAGCGCTCTGAATAGCGGGGCTGCTGCTGGACAGCTGGGTGCAGCTGATCGGGGGACAGACTCTGTGGAGGAGCGCTTGTCTTCCTGCAGCCAGCTGCTGTGTCCAGAGGCCAGCAGTGACAGCACAAGGCTCAGAATTGATTGCCAGAGCTGGCAGTTCAATGGGGTGGATGGAGTGCAGTGAGGGTGACTTCTCTGAAGTAGTGTGCACTGTACAGCAGCAGCAGAGCACAGCTGGCACTCACTGTATCCTCTTCTGAGAAAGAAAAGGGGGGCCACAAGAGAGATTGCTATTATTGTGACCCTTCCTTGTCTCCGTTTTCTTTTCTTTCTTCTCTTTCTTCTGCCCTTACAGCCACTTGCTATCATTGCTCTTCCACTGTTCCCCAAGAGAACAGCGGAGGAAATGGCTGTCTTGCGGAGGAGATAAACTGCATTGAGAAGAAGTGCTCTGGAAGTCAAATGCTCCATATGAGAGTTGCTGTACAACAGCCTACAGTCTAGCATGCAGGTAGAAGGCTGCACACTAAGCCGTGAGGTTTCTTTCTATAGTCAGGGCTCTTCCTGTTTGCAAAGTCTACACTCTTGAGGCAAAACAGGCTCTAGTCTTAATTTACTTTGTGTGTTTTATTGCTTTATTAGATTCAGGAGGAGGGGCTAGAGTGAGAAAACATCAGGTATGTTCCTGTACATAGTAAAGTCTGTTGGTATCAAAAACCTGAAAAAATGAACTTTCTTTCTGGATTTATGTCATTAAATGCATTTAGTTATTTGTCTCCTCTATGTGGAATATATATATATATATATATATATATATATATATATATATATATATATATATAGTTGTGCTTTGTGAGATGTTCACACCTGAATACATTCTTTAAACAACTACAAAATTATAGGGACGCTTGGTCACATTGGAAATTCAGTTACATACATCAATAAACGGAGCATACGTGTGTTTTATTACTTTAATGCTCTGTGTCCTGCTGAGGCATTTGAATAATATTGTAATTTTTGCAACCACAACAGTAACAAAAACAAAATGGGGCAGTTCAGCATACAGATGGGCCGGGCCTTTTATCACGACCTTGTCAAAGTCCCCTGCAGACCTGAGGTCAAACACACCTCCAGTGGCGTGATTATAGCGCTGCCACTTCTCTGATCCAGAGTTACGTTTCCTTCTGTTTCGTCATACTGCTTCATGCTCTCACCCACACACACCTCTGTCTCTGACCCCCCCCCCCCCCAACCTTCCTGTTGTCCTATCAAAACAGGAATGATATCACTCTCCTTGTAGCTCCGGATGGGAAGACAACCGAGCCCAAAGTCCACGGTAGCAGCAGCATCTTCCTGTCTGCATGTCTGTTTCTTGTCCGTCCGTCCGTCTCTGTGTTTTCTGATCAGGGCACATCCGGCCATCCTGACTCCCCTGCGACTCTCCCAGGCCTGTGTGTCAGTAGGAAGGAAGGAAGGAAGGCCCTGCGATCACACAGAGGGAGGGTTTGGAGAAAGGGGAGGAAGTGTGAAAGGGTGTCTTAGCTGGAGCTGATCCACTCCATTGGAGTCTCTCACTATAGAAGGGCTGTTTGGAAAGGGACAAGGCCAAGCGTAAGTGTGTGTGTCGGTGTGTGAGCATCGATGGCTGCGCACCAAGATCATCACAGAGTGGGAGAGAGTTGTGTTCGGTTGTATTTATTGATGGCTTCATTGAAAATATTCAGCATGTAATCGTTGCTGGCCTGTAAGCTAGTTGGGGACATTAGATTCTGTGTGTGTGTGTGGTGTGTGACTCAGTGCTTCTGTAAGTTCACTGCTCATCGGAGAGTGACAGCTCACCTCAGTGGAAATTTAACTGAGTCATCATGTTCGGTGACTGAGCTGAACATGGAGGGTTTAGCACCTCTTGCATCGCAGCAGACACACACATAAGGACACACACAAACACTTCAACCTCGAATGCTTTCATCCATGTTTTTGTGTGAGAAAACTTGCATGATCTGTGCTCAGTTGAGGAAACAATACCTAATACGTGCAGTGTGAGAAAAGCCTAAAGTTCATTACCTTGCAGATTTCCTCACATAGGCACATAACCTGATAACCTGTTGTTGTAATGTAAGTCATGTATTATGCAGGAATGAGTCCTGAAACCCAGAAATGTGTTAGCATTTCAGCTATTCCCGCTCCTTCATCTCACAACAATGTTTTTTTGTCATCAACTTGGGTGGCTAACAAGAGGCTTATGACACTATTAACATCACTTAGCCTTTAGCTGAGCTGACATGAAGCAATGGTGTTGACTGCAATGTCCTTTTTTTATTAGCCTAACTAGCCTATTAGCGATTTACTTAGGCTGATTGCATTTAAAAGTGATTAAAGTTGTGCTTATATGTGGGGATTATCCTGCTAACAAAACAATGCTCTTGTTGAGGAAACTAGCAGATGCTAACTCCTTGGTAAGCCCACAAAATGACCTCATCTAATGAGCGCCTCTCTATTTCCGCAGAGGGGCAATCAACGTGTAAAAGGGGTTAGAGCTATAGTGGAGAGCTAGCAACAGTGCTGTTGGCTTGGTTGCTGGAGAGCATGGGTGGAATTAAGCACATTGGAGAATGAGTTGGAAAAAGACATTTCCTGGTGTGAGCAGAGGGGCGGCTGGGAGGAAGACATCCAGGCGCAGAGGCAATGAGACACCACTTAGCTTCCCCACTGACTGCTCAAACAGATTGGAGTTACTAGTTAGATTCCTGGAAGTTAAGGGGAAGCTGTGAGCTGGATCTGGACCAGTAATCGAGGAATGGCTGGCAGCTACTGTACGTCTGAAGAACGCTGCTGAAGAGCCTTTGGGCAAACTACCAAAATGAACTGAGTAAATGTCCTTTTAAAGGTGCCACCTAGTCTAATGCAAAAATACTGCAACAAATGACACAATATGGTTGAGTAAACATGTGAAACAGAGACAACACTCTTCCCCTATGTTAAAAGACCTGTCTGTCAGTTACAGTTAAACGTTACACCATAAATCAACACATTACTTCCTGTGTTGTGTCATTATTGTTTTGTTTGATTTATAATTTCTCTCCTTTTTTTTCCTCTTCTGTGTATTCAGCTGATAAGACTTACAGTCGGGGCTTGAAAAGACACACCCTTGCCTGCTCTTGTTCAGCTACTAAAAATAAGCGGTGAAGTAATGTGAAAAACACTGCTCTATTTACATTCTGGTGAGTTACAGCCTCGATGCTGCCCGCCTGCCTTTCACTGTTGAATCTGGGCTAAATGGCTGAGGGGAAATTTCACTGCTGTTTTTTTTTTGCTGGCCGAGGGACAGGGAGAAACGGTGAGAAAGTGGCTATATACTGAAAGAGGAAGAAGTGAAATAGAAAAACTGAACTGAACTGAAGATACATTCAGTTAAGTGGAAACAAAGTGAATGATGGGCATATAAATGTATACATTTTTTTGTTGAGATGATTAAAAGAGACAGATGGCTGTCGTCATCATCAAACATGTGAGTGGGATTGTGTGCACTGGGACATCTCGTTCCTCCCTAATAGCCAAAGGGACGAAGGGGACAGAAATAACAGACACTGCAGGGCGGATGGTGGATAAAAATCTCTCTGGCTGAATTTATGAATGATTGGGATCAGAGGGGCGCGTGGACGGGTGTGTGTGCGTTGCTCAGACCATGCCTGCCATCCCCTATGACGACACTGTTGTCCTCAAACAGAGAGAGCGAGACGGAGACAGGCGGAGGGACGATACTAAATGCCAAGAGGATCCACAATTGCCCTCACTGTACTCAGCTGGCTTTATGACGTAGATTCTCGAAGCAGGAAGCGTGTTGTAGCTACAGGCTTAAGGGAACATAAGTCCGCAGCATTGACCGATATAGTTACAAACATACATCTCATGCTTTGTTTTGGATAACAAATGCAAATCAGATTGTAGTGTTTTTAAATGTGACATGTCAGAAGTAATTCATGGTAAAACAGCTCTGTATCCTAACAACACTAAATTCAATTCAAAAGGTTTAAATTATTTGTCTTTCTGCTCATTTTATGAACTTCTTGTTGTTAATTGTTTTGTTGGCTTATGCTAGCTCAATATACTTTTCTTTTTTGTTATTGTTTACTTTCCTCCTTACATTGAGGGCACATCTGTTGCTGTGGCTTTTTGAACTCTTCTCTCCTTTTATGTTGATATCCAGCAGAAACTTATGTCAATCTTGTGATTTATTAAGCAATTTCTTCGACTGCAAAGGTTTTGTATATTTGAAGAGGACAATGTTTGACTGCAGTGCTCTGAAAAAAGAGACCTTTTCCAAGTAGCATGAATATCTCCAACAATCTCCTTTAAAGCTGGAAACAATTTGCAAGGTCTTTGGTGAGTAGAACAATCTCGTAACAAAGCCCTGATTAAGGCACTTAGGGACTGATGGAGGGCAAAATGGTTCGATATGGATAACTAGATCTGGTTCTGTGCACATCAATTGGCCAATCTTTATTTCATCCCACTTCATTAATGACTTCTCTGATATTTCAAATGAATGCATTGTGACAGCAGGCATGCTAGCTGCCGTAGCGAAACCCAACCAGCTGATGATGTAACAAATCATGGACTGAATCCCATATTTTGCCACTGGTCACCTCCCAAACCTCTGATGAGGAAATAGAAGTAAAAGGAGCTTGTCTGCCTCTTATCTGCAGGAAATAGCATTAGGCTAAATTGTACTCTTGGGTTGGGGCATGAAAGAGATGGCATGGCTGTGACCATCATTAGCCCTGTCCCCCGACGTGAGGCCTGCCTCTGATCCAGAGCCAGGGCCGGGCAGGAAGGCAGAAGGTGGGCAGGAGAGGGTCCGCAGCCCTGGGTGGGCTCCACCACTTGGGTCCTGCTAATGGGCAGGCAACCATCAGCCTGGTATGTCGGTATGTGGGCCGCCACTGCTCATACGGACGTCAAGGGATTTAAAATCTGTTGGAGCAGACGACTGTGAAACAAGAGTGGCCACCCTGCCTACACCCGCTGCCACTATCACTGACCATCCACCCCTCATCTACTGCTTCACCCAGTGGAGCACAAACTGGTCAGCTCTGGTCCGGTTTAATCGCTTGGTACCGGTTTGCTTTTTGTGTCCATGTTCCCGTGATTCCTACTTCTTCTCAGAGGGATCAAAACAGTTTCTCAGCTCACATCTCACATCCCACAATGCCATGCACTGCTACCAATGAGAACTCAGTCTTTTCCCAGCAGTTTCCACAACGACAGCAATTTTTCCCATGCTCTCCTTTCAGAGAACCTATTTGGGGCATTAGGCTATCAAACCAGCTGAAAATAATAACTCTTTGAGAAGTCAAGAAAAAAGAAATTCTATTCAATGTGCATATATCACTTCTCAATTTAACCCCACCATTGTTTCTAATCACACTCATGCCTTTAAAAAACTCTTTTTTTGTTTAAACTTTCTCCCAGCACAAGTGTTTTCTTTTCTGTAACTATACACTGAAGTGTTACATCCTGTGCTTTAAGAAACAATGAGCTAATTGAAAGGCTAAGCGGCTGTATTTACAGCTCCTATTGTGACCAACGTGTCGGGGTGAATGGCTCCTCTGGCCCTGAGGCAAACTCACAACCTGCCATTCAGGATAACAGCCCTGTCAATGAGAGACGCATATCACCTTTGCTCCCGGTATTTTACGACACAAGGGTCCAATAGTAATACAGCATCCAGCCGACAGAGAGCAGAAGAAAAACTATCAAATATTCAGTTTTAGGTGTCTACTGATGGGACACTCAATTGTATATTGTGCAGTAGAAAGGTTGTGATGGACAACAAAGAGCATGAGGCATGGAGCTTAACAAAAACAGGTAGGAAAGGGGATGTATATTATATAAAAAGTGACACTAGGTTCTCACAACGAGACCAAAGGCTGTGAAACCAGCAGACAGCTTACTGGCCAGCCTATCAGAGGAACACTATTAATACCAGGGGGACGTTGTCCCCTTTTCCCTGAGGGTGAAAGTCGGAGGAAGTCATCGATTCTTCCCACCATAATCTCTGGGAAGGACAGACCTTGCCTTTTCCCTTTTGGGTGACGAGGGTTATTATTCTACAATTTGGAAAGGGCTCACACAAGGGCTATTTCTGTCTCTCAGTGATGGCGAGGCATTTGAGAGTCTGATCCTCTGTAGCACCAACAAACAGTCGTTGTTGCAGCGTCCCCTTCCCAGGAACGTTTCCTGATATCTGTGGGGATTTTTTTTTATCTTTGTAAGCGCTATTGATCCAAACAAAGTGTTCAAGCAGTGGTCACTTATTTAAATTTGAACAACCTAAGATTACCTGACAAAGGCTTCTAGTGGTGTCTAATGGTGTTGTTAAAACACTGTAAAACAGCCAGGGATTGGTTGGTTAGTTTGAATAATTGTTCTTAAAACTAATAAGGTCGATCCTTCTATACCGAATCGAAATCATCCTATACCATTAACCCAGTAGTTATGTGCTCTAACCTTACCCTGCCGTGACAATTATTTTTTGTAGGGCAGTGAGCAACAATCATCTTCCAAGGAACAACCACCATATTGTCTTATGTATTTGAGTTAGGAAGACTTGCTTTAAAAGTAAGTTGGTAAAAGGCTGAAGCATGATCCAAGGAAGAACCCCATTGGAGCTGAACCGAATCACAGGGCACAGTCATTATTTGTCACTTATGGAAATGGCCTTGGCTTAGATCCTAGCTTTTTTAGGGCTTTTTCAGTATCATTTGTTTCCCCAGACTCTACAGCATGCAGTTTCTAAATTCTCCCTCATAAGTTATGTAGTTATAGTGCTGCTACAACATAATATAACCTGTTGTATTTGTTGGTTGATTGGGTGAATGCGACTTATAGATTTGGATGCCAGAGCAGCTGTCAGAGCAGGTCCTGATGGGGAGGACAAACTGCACAGTGGTTGTGACAGGATGAGGATGAGAGGAAGACAGGCAGCATCTGTGTGTGTGTGTGTGTGTGTGTGTGTGTGTGTGTGTGTGTGTGTGTGTGTGTGTGTGTGTGTGTGTGTGTGTGTGTGTGTGTGTGTGTGTGTGTGTGTGTGTGTGGATCTGGAGCAGTTAGAACAGCATAAGCAGATGTTTCCTCTGTTTGGCTCTAGAACATGAAGAAAAACAAGGGCCTAACCTAGAAGACAGGGTCTCATTGATAACTTACAGTAACACTCAAACAGCGATACAAAGTTAAGTTAAGTTATAACTAAACAACTTAACACAAGGCCTAATTCTGTTAAGATAATTGCATTTTAAAGGCATATGAGTTGATGAAGCAATTCAGCAATGGTGAATCAGGAAATTCTATGAATATCTTTTGCATTTAATGTAATCTGCATGTAGAACTTGCGTTATACCTGCCTTTGAGAATAAGTCCACACAATGTTTGCAAATGAGTGTGATTTGTGGAAGTTGGTGCAAGAGTTCCAGTGAGGTCCACCTCTGTCCTGATAGTCCCGGTTTTGGTGAGCTGTGAGGAGTGGAGCAGCTGCACAGCGCTAATCCTAACAGGCAAACGTTGTGAACACAAGTGTTCTGCTGCTGCACAGCCAACCACATGTCAAAAGTGTCGAGTCATGCTGAGAGCAGCCACTTGCCCCAGGAATGCTCTATCACACTACAATGTATGCATTTTCTTTCCTTCAGAAGACTGCGGCCAATTAGCATTAGGGAAGTGTATGGTAAAGTATGGTGTGAAATGAGTGACGACAATCAAGACTTTTCCAATTAGGGTGCAAGTTTATGAAAAGCAAGCTTGTCTTTTGATGATCACTTATCAACCCAACCCCTAAGTGGCAACCTCTCGTGATGTAAAATGAAGGGTATATGCGGATGTGCACTGCAGTTCCTCGGATGGCCACATGGCTCCAAAAGCGATTCAATCTACATAGACCCACATGTTAAAAAGCCCAACACAGAAGAAATCAACAGGTGTTCCCGGTATAAAAAACTGTTTTGTGTAGCTAATTATCCCATTCATGAGAACTCTGAGTGGCGATTTTTTTTTATATTGGCAATTTAAATTACATTCAGGGTTAAAATTAAGTTTAATTAAGGGGGTGGCCGCTTTCAATGACGAGTGGGTGCAGTCTCTACAGCTTCAGAAACATACAGTATGGGTGATGTCACATGTATACATTCTATGGGTAAGCATGTCCATCATCTGTAGAAAGATGCTAGTGTAACTCAACAGGGAACATCACTTGCAGGGGATGCAAACTATTTCATAATTATAACATACAATGCGGGATAAAAAAGTTACACAACTTTAAGGATTACTTAACATACAAATGTGTCCTGCCACTTTCAACCCTATTGGAACCAACATTGCTTAGACAACATGTTGAAACTCTAAAGCATGGACAAAGAAAGACGACAACAATAATACTTTTGTATCACTTTTTCCTTCCTTTTCTTTTCTATTCTTCCTCTTTTTAAGTGCCATTGAGCTTAATTCTACTGTCACACATGTTTCAGTGTATTTTGTGATAATTTATTTTGCGGTCTCAAGCAACCTTTTCAAACTCAATTATTTCTGTTTCTTCAGTGATCCATTGTTTTTGAATTTGTGTGCTTGAAACAATCTAGTTTTTTATGACTAGTTTGCACTTGTGACAAAGACACAATTGCAGACACTGATTGCAGATGGCATATAATAAAATAAACATTCATAAATGTTCCTTCAGAAACATTTTGTGTATCTATAATTGTAGTCAGGGCATGCACCACAATAAATCTACAGTCACAGCATTACACACATCCACTGTTTAGTCAAAACTGTTAGCCAGGTGTCATTGTGTAATAGCAAGAGTAGCATACTTAACTGCATAATACCAAATTACTTTATCGATTCAATTGTTTTATTTATTTAAGGTATTTTAACAGGAACAGTGATTCTTATAATGCATAGTATTTATTCAGTATAAGAACTGGCAGTAACATGTCTGATTGTTTACAATGCAAGACAATTGATCTATCTAGTCTGAGAGTGGCGAAAAACCTGACATGTGGCTAAAAATCCCTTTTGCTGTCTATTAAAAATTGCATCAATTATATTGTTGGTCCTTTTGTTTTTGCCTGACTATTTTTGTAAATAAAAGCTCCTCAAACTAATTTTTTGCAACTCTCATTTGCCATTTTGTTATCTTTCTTTTTTCTTTTTGTAACAACACTTGTTTTCTTGCTTATTACCTTTGAGGTGGTAAAAGTAGCTAGAACTACTTACAAATAAAAAAGAAAGTATATGGTGTGGCAAAAAAAAGAACATCTCTACACTTCTATCCTATGATGAACAATGTGTTATACATTATCGCGACATAATACATTTGATTAGCAATTTAAAAAAACAATTCGATCATTGTGTGCAAAATGATAGAGGCAGCGAAAGCACCTAAACCTAACATTTACAGGAATCCATGCCTGTGTGGTTTCGATGGCAGAGAAAGACACGGTACTGGTATCATATCATTGTGATACTGAAAATGACAGTAACAAGGTCAATAATAGATCACTGCTGACCTTTACCTTAATGAAAGCTACTTGTATTTCCTATTGTCAGGGATTTATACACCTGCAGCAAGTGTGAGAATAAACAACACCAGCCATGAACTTGACAAACCCTAATATGACATAAGTGAAGTAACTCCACAAACATGCGGTTGTGAAACACATGTCAACATCAGCACAGGCCGGCTAATCCCAGCTACAATAACTTTCAAGTAAGATCAGTAATGAGCCAACATTTCCACTTACTCATAACGTTTCTTTTTTTTAAAAACAAGCATGACAGAAGAAGATAAACAGGCAGAAGAAAGCTTTTTTAAAGCTCCTGCGACCGACAGACAAGCAAGCGAAACTGGTTTCAATCAAAACAAAACTACAAGCCCAGCAGCGCTATGATCTATTGTTAACAGAGATGGCATCTGAGGATAGCAGGAGCATTCACAAACACAACCTATAACAGCTTCTCGGAGCATTAACACCTAATTGATTGTTTCCTCTTTCCTCTGTCATGTGTCATCTGCATCTCATGTTTCAGGACATGCATGACACATTTCCTTACACACAGCCCAGGGCTATTTGACATGTAATGTGTAAACAGATTGTGAGTCATTCAAATTATGATCATTCAGGCGAGTTTGGCTTGAGATCCAGCAAGTTCAAACACAGAAATAGGACGCATGGACGAGATGTTGCTCACATGAATCGGTAGCTCACGTAGGCAAAGAGGAAAAAAGAAAAAGTCTTACCTGAGATCACCTCCTGAGGCTAGTCCTGAGCAAATCCCACTGATGCCATTCCTAGAAGACACAATATGCAGTCAAGTATGAAGACAGTCAGAGGGATGGTGAATGATTTTAGATAATGACATTTGCAGGTAACATAGAGAAGCACCGCAGGCACAGAGTTCTGTAAGTTGTCATCATTACATGCCATTATATACCATGACAACAAATGGGAAATTCCTGAAAAGCGGATAAAATAAGCCCTGACACAATTTGTTTGTTGTGAAATTAAGTCTTTAATGTGTCTAAGATATGATACTTTGTCACTGTAGTAATTTTACAGTTTAAGTGGGTGTGACATTTCAAGCACTGGTAAACACAAAAAATTGTTTTAAAGGGCGCCCTATTATGCTATTATAGAGTTTCATGTTTTGTGCCTCTACTGTGATGTTTTAATGTTCAAAAAGCTCTTTATTCTTCTCATACTACCTGTGCTGCAGCACCTCTTTTCACCCTCTGTCTGAAACCAGAGCCCAGTCTGCTCTGATTGGCTATCTGGCCGGCTCTGTTGTGGTCAACCGCTTAGAGATGTCCCGCCCCTTAGCCTATCACGTACAATGTGTTGGAGCGCTAATCACAAGTGTAGCGTAGTGATGCCACTATGTTTTAGCCTTTGCAGAGCATTTAAATACACACAACCTATATTACACACGACCGGAAAGGGAAACCCCAAAAAATTATAATATGTCCCCTTTAATAATTATTGAATTAAATTACAATAAAACAGAAGTGTGCCCGTCACATGAAACCAGATCTCATAGCAGTGGTTTCATGTAACATGAGAAAAGAAGCTGAGTTAATAAATAACTGCTATTTCTTCCCCTCCTCTCATACGCACTTGAGGCCTTGTCACTCATCACAATGATTTGGATGAGGAGAGCAGATTATTCCACAAAGGAGCCAATTGACTTAATGCTAAGTCTCCTTCCTATCGGGTGTAATCTCCTGCTTTCCTCATAGAGATCATCTTATGAGAGCGATGCAGTGAAGCCTGAGGACCTTTCAGCACGGCGGGTCAGAATGCTAACTTGACTTCCGAAAGGTAAGGCCCCACCCTTCTCTCCCGGAGCTTCGTTTTAAGGGAAGATAAGGTTCAATTCACCTAGGGGGAACATAAAGAGTTGGAGACGAGTGAAGCAGTAATGGAGCATGGGAGGTGGGGAAGCTGTGGCATAAAAAGGCAGTGAAATGTGAAGTTGTCCAAACACATATTTTCCCTTTTGTTTTCCAAACCGAGTGAAAACAGCGGGAAAACAAAGCAGGTGAAAAGCAGCGAGGTTTGAGTTAGATCCCTCAATCTTCAGAAGTCAGGTAATGGGATCAGCTGAATGATGAGCAAGACATCCAGGACTTAAGATCCGGCATTGTCTGAGGTGGCTTTTTAAACGTCTCCTATTATCCATCCTGGTCTTTGAAACCTGAGCTCCTGGCACAGCACATCAGTTACCTGCTTCCTGATAAACACACAGACAAACCTCACCAGTATGCAGTTCAGAGAAAACCTGGATCAACTGTTTGTCCTGTATCTCTATCCAAACCAGTTTGATGGCATGGGACAATATTTATAACAGTTGATGAAAGTGCCAAAGAACTGCACCTTCCTCTTTTTCTTTGGAACTCTGTCATTGTTTTTGCGTATTTCCCTTAATCCTCTCTGCCCCTATCTCCATGCATGAGTGCGCTAACAGTGTATTAACAGCTTAAAAGCCTGTGTTGTGTCCTGAGATGACAGCAGCTGCTGGGATGGGCCACACCGAGAGCAAGAAAATGCTTCAATGAAAGGGGAATCTCCCACAATGCCACACTCATTAGCGCTTCAAACAGCCCATCTTCAGTTCAGAAGCAGTGGATAAACAGCTGCATTTTCTCAGGGTATTAGCTAGTTTCTGTGTGCGTCTGTTTGGGTGTGTTACACAATGTTATAACAATTCATCCAGGTGGGTGACGACAAAGAGAGAAGGGGGCAGGTAGAATCCCAGACTCACTCTGGCTCCCTAATCTCTCCTTTCTGACACACACTTTGATTTGTGAGTCGATCCAAAGCCTGAACAAACAGCCCGTCCCGTCGCCACCCAAATAAAGACTGCGAGTAACTTTCAGTCAACTCTTTGGTCTCCCCAGCATTTGTTCAAGGAGGTTCACCTATCTTCTCAACCCCAGGTTAAGTGAAAGGAGAATCAGTTGATTGGTAGATTTCAGTGTCTTCCCCAATTCTCTTTGTCAGGCTGTTTATTTGAGGCCTGTTAAGAATTCCCCCTCGCTGTTTGTCCCTCGCCAGCATGACCAGGCAGATGTTCCTTCATAGATTCACACTTATAAATGCATGAAAACATACAATCACACAACACAATGTTGACAGAGATGTTTCAGATGATCACACATAGAGGACAGATAAAAAAGAAATAATAGATAACCAGGAAGAAAACAGAGGAGAAAGGAAGGTGACGAAGGGAAAGAGCTGCAGGCACTTCATAGGACAAAGACATGAATTCCTTTCCTGTTTAAGCAGGTAAGCATAATTTGTTCTTTGACTTCATACTGAGAGCGTCTATTAAACATCTGTGGAGCTGATAAAAATACAAAACAAGTCATATCTATTCCGAGCCACCCTACACTTACCCTACCTAATCCAGTGAGCCATGCAGTAGCACTTGTTAAAAACACTGCATACTGTATACACTGCTGCTAAGAGCCTGGCAGTCTTCTAAATGTTAGCATGTTTTTTAGCCTCTGCACAGGTGACCTTAATGGCCAGAGGCATTATATACTACAAATGTTAAGAGTACTACTATTACCAGTATTGTTACTACTATTAATGATGAATAAGGAGTAATAGAATCAAGTTGGGACATTAAAGTGCCATGATTATGGGTGTTTGATGATAGTTACCAGTTTTATTTTTAAATATATTTTCCTCCTTGTGTCCCTTCTGGTTTTACTTCCTGTGTTTTCCCTCCTGTGTGTTCACCTGCTGCCCATGTGTTTCACCTCCCCTCTCCAGCTGTGTCTTGTCTCTGTGATTATCTTGTGTGTATTTAGGTCTGTCTTCCCTTATGTTCTGTGTGCGATCGTCGTCTATGTTTCCTTCCTGTCCCTGTCCGCGTTTCTGCTCCTGTTCTTTGTGTCCTCTGGCTGGTACTTGTTCGTTTTTCTTTGTTTTGTGGTTTTTACGTTACCTGGTCTGGTCCCTCTTTTTGTTACAGCTTTTTAAATAAAAGCTTGCCTTTTGTTTATTTTCCTATAACTGCCTGCCCTGTCTTGGTAATGCGCTTGGCTCCAGCAGCCTTACCCTCACCGTAACAGATCTAGAGTATAGGATATTTTGCTGTTAGGTGCAGTGGTCAAATGAGCTAAATGAATTTGCAAAATATGTTTTAATGACTTCACCAATCATGTTGTTGTAATGGATGGACAATTGAACCGGCAAGCTAACCAATCAGAGCACACTGGGCTCTGGTTTCAGACAGAGGGTGAAAAGAGGTGCTGAAAAATAAAGAGCTTTTTGAACATCAAAGCATGGAAATATGTCACAGTAGAGGAACAAACTACAAATATGAACCAGAACATTAGCACAATATGTCTTCTTCAAAATTGACCAACATTATTCAGATTATACTGATAGTGGTTTGATAAGGAAAGCACTGAAATAGTTGTGCTTAATGATGTCAGCATTCCAAGGTAAGCGGCAGGTGAGCTGTAGTAGAGTGCTGCTAAAGAGAGCTTACCCTTTCACATAAAGGCTGACAGTGAAGGAGTATTGAAGAAGTGATGGAGTAAAAGACCAAGCGGTTCACAGCAATAAAAGTGATACATCAGATCTGCTGTGACCCCACACTGTGTCCTGCAGTCTCTGTGTGTCCCACCACAATCCTTCACATGTCCTACTTAAGACGCGAAACCTGTGCTGACAGCTCAACCTGCTGACCCCTGTGACCCGTCTGCCCCCTCCTCCTGGGGCGGGATGCCGCTGGAGGGAGGAAGTGACACGGCTGTGGAGGTGAGAGGTCGACTCAGACCATGCATTTCAAGTGGAAGGGAACAAGATGGATGGTGGCGGCTGCGGTGGAAGCAGCATGTTTTTACTAGTCAAAGAATCTCAAAGGTTTCCCCCCCCCCCCCCCCAAAGGACAACAAATATGTCTTTTTGGTTATGGTTCACTCTCTCCCTGAGGCTAGGGAAGATATCCTTAAGAGGAGGTTAACTCGAAGAAGCAAAGAGTTTACACTGCAGACCTTTCCTGTTGCTCAAGATGTTTTTCCTATTTTCTACAAGTTTTCTCTATCTTTGGGATACTCACACTTGGACTTGTCTTCAATACTCATCTCACCTGCCTCGGTTTCAACTGAAACCCTTTATTTATTTATTTATTTGTTAAGCCTGCTTCCTGATTTTGGCAACGGGGGCTAACGGTAGTAAACAAAACAGTAGAGGACGCCAAGCTAAAGAAGGTTACCTGGGAAAAAAAACTAGAAAATCTTGTACTGCTAAAAGCTTTTGGACATGCCTTGTATGCATGGAGCTGGCCTGAATTGAGTCTTCACTTAATGTATTCTATCCAACTGACTAAGTAGGAAGTGCCATCAATCCAAAGAGTAGATACAGAAACAAGGCATTGACTTGGAGCTGCACTATCATGGCTGTTAGCTTTGAATCACTTGCGTTACGGTAGCTTCATGTTTTACTAATGCAATTTTAGTTGTTTTAACTTAAACCCTTATAAATACTATGTAAAGCTGGAACAACAAAATGTCAGATATACCAGCAGCTCATACAAAACGATTGTTTGAGATATTTGAATCACCTGAGAGCAGTTAAGGGTTATGGAAAGGTGTACTGGTTGAATTGTGGAAGTGACAACATTGACAGGAGTTGGGATAAGAACAAAGCCGCCCAGTCAAGATGGGTGGTTGAGTCAAGCTAAACCACCTCATCTATAAAATCCACACTCCACACGTTTGTTATTGTAAGTCTACACAGGAGGCAATACAATCTTTATCATGTCTGGTGGACATTTTTCTTTTTCAATCTTTAACAATCAACCCATCTACCTCAAATATAAATTGAAAGTGTCAAAGATTTTACCTATAACTTCAGACTAATGTAGTGACTTATTTGCACCATCAAGGAGAAAGCTTATATTGGTTTAATTTCCCAATTATGCACCGAGTATCAGAGTTCTCTTTTGATGCAGTTGGGGCCACCCCTTGCCAAACTTTAACACAACCAATAATCTTTGTCGACAATATGCAAATTAGAGTTTGACAACATTAATTGGTAACGGTTGCACATTTTTTGTCCACAGCTTTATGCTGTAAATCCAGTCTTCATTTTCCCGGAGAGAACTACATAATAAAAGGGGGCTTGAAGGGAAGCAATATTGTGCAATCAACATTTATTTAACATATATTAAAACGAGAACAACTATTCTATTGCTACTTTAAGAAGATCATAATATAAATGGGATCACTTCACGGGAAAACTTTTACATAAAATATATGCTGAAATGGGAAATAAATAAAAATAGAGCGATAATTGAAATCTGAAGAATGCTTAGAAACTACATTTTTTCTTTCGGTCAGAGGTTATAATTCAGACTCAAAGTATCATTAATGCCCAAAGCATGCCCCATGTTCCTTTCTCTCTGTCTCTCTCTCACACTGAATAACCAGAAGCTGAGTCTGGGGGCCACATTCTTGCCCTCTCCACACTCAGCTGCCAGCACAGCACGTGGCTTTGTGCTGGCTTCGCCGATGGCTCCTTTTAGGACTTCTTAATGGGTCACACACACAATACACTTTGTGTTACCGAGCGGTGACCCTCCACTGAAGGGATCGGAGGTGACACTGGGGTTCAGGTGGAGGAAAGGAAGAGCAACTGGATGATGACATAATTGGACATACAGGCCTACTCATACTGAAATGACAGACAATGTAACGGTAGATTGAGAGGTAAATAATTTAAAAAAACATCATAGCCTTATCTGGCAGTATTTTAAAGATGTAGACATTTGCAAAAACATATACTGTACATGCATAACCTACATGCACACACCAAATAATCACCTACAAACACACATACATATCATGAGATACATGCAAACAGGCCCACATACAGTACACACATGTATCCGCACACACACAGGCACGCACACACATGGATATGTCCAACAGTGGTGAACAGCTGCATTGGGTCGCTCTGGAGCGAGACCAGCCACCTCTTGGCCACAAAGGGCTGCTTGTGCCCCCGGCTCGCTAGGAACATAAAACACAAGAGATAAGACCAGACACTGTTTGCCAGAACCAGAGGACCTCCCTAAACAGGAACTGCAAGTGCAAGTGTTTCACACACACAGGTTTGCAGGAAAGCACACACATGCATGTGAATTACACACATACAATACTTGTTTGAATGTGTATGTTTAGGAGAAAATTGTTAAATGACATGCGTATATATGATGATGTGTTTAATGCCACCTCAACTGCGCTACTTACACAGCATTTGACCACTTGCCTCATCAGCAGGAAGTCGACCGACCCTTAACAGTACTTAACAGGTGAACTGAGGCTCTATTTGTTAGAGAGAATCAGCTGTGTTACCCAAAACATCTTATATTGCTGATGTTGGGGGATACCATTTTCTTATTTCGTAGGAAGTGATCAAAAAACACAAGTTTTGCCATTGAAACCAAACAGGGAAGTGCGTTACTCAATCCTTTGTGAAGAAGTTTCAAGACTTCAGCATGTCACTTTCGAAAAAAGATGTTAACACGTTCTTTCTCTCAGGAATAAAAAGTTATATTTATAAGCTATACGTTGCATCAAATATGTACACTCTGGGGAAGTGGTCACTCAGTTACTCAGATTTGTAACTTAATTCAAATTAGCAATACTAAATGCAGTATTTTGTTATAAGTGAAAGTCCTTTTTCAAAATCTTGCTTGAGGAAAAGTACAAAAGTATCGGCACCTGAGTAAACCTAAAGTACTCAAAGTAAAAGTAGTCCTTATGCATTGTGGCCCATTTCCAATAGCATATATTGAGTTATTGAGTTACTATTATGATTATACATGTGTTTTTAGAGATGTACTAGAGCTAATTTGAATAACGTGATATACTGCTCCTTTATATCTTAACCTATACATGTCAACGTTTATTTAAAGGTCCCATGACATGGCCATTTCTACTGATCATAATTCCATTGTTGAGGACATATAAACAGACACACATATATATTTATATAAATATATACAATTTCAGATTCAAACAAGTATGAGAGCACTCTCATAATAACGTAAAACTATCAGAGACTGGATATACACCCCCCCCCCCCCTCTCTGGTCGCTACAATGGGGAAATTAAATTACAGGCCAAAAGTTTTATTTACAAGTATTAAATGTAAGGACACCAAACCACCTGAGACCTGTCTGTCCGCCGCATCTACACGCGCACACGCATGCATGCACGCACACACACACTGGATGTCTCTAATACATATGTAAAGACACACACACACACACACACACACACACACACACACACACACACACACACACACACACACACACACACACACACACACACACACACACACACACACACACACACACACACACACACACACACA
Organism: Notothenia rossii; assembly: GCF_949606895.1. NCBI lineage: Eukaryota > Metazoa > Chordata > Actinopteri > Perciformes > Nototheniidae > Notothenia > Notothenia rossii. The sequence goes on along the minus strand of NC_136903.1, from coordinate 27,545,057 downwards.
CACACACACACACACACACACACACACACACACACACACACACACACTAAAGAATATAATATATATCAGGATACAGCCGTTGTGTATTTTATCATGTGAAGCACTATGTGGTTTTACAAAAACGTTGACTCTTTGTTAGTAGATATCTACTAAACTACAGCAAATAAAGAGAATAATGTGGGCCTGTTATACTGAGTGATATATATTTTACACACTGCTCTGCTTTCTGCACGGACCTCATAGCTGTTCTCACTGTAAACATTGCGTCGCGATGAAAGCAGTTACTAAAAGGATATCAAGGGGATGCATGCAGAGCTGTCATTGGCTGAGATAAGTCCGGCTGTGCGTCACGCCTCCACCGTTCCCGGAAATACATCCACGGAGGAGCCGTGGAGGACCCATCAGTGTATCCTCGATTATAACTCCTCCAGAGAGCCTCCTCGATGCTCGATCCAACATGGCGCGCTGAAATCCATTTTCGGGTCACTACCGGAGGACCGAGGATTCGAGGAGTTGAGGAGGGGAAATTAGAGAAATAAGAAAGGCCCCTGGTGTGTAACTGAAACTGCTGAACGTGTTTGTTGACATTTTTCCTTTTCAACTTTATTTTAAAGGGTTGTCCTCTTTTTAGTTAATTAGTTAGGTTGTTTTGCTCTGTCGACTTTGTCAATTGTTATCCTTTTTTCATGGTGATTGAGGTAACCTTTAAGCGAAATTCTGATAAATACAAGTGGTTAATTTAACATGATTCTTTGTAGAGAAGCTCAGTTTTACAGATGTGTTTCTAAAAGTAACCATTAGAGTGACTCATAATGGTTTTAGCTGAGAAAAGAGGCCAAATGTCTTCCATATAGGCTATACACATATGTGTCGTAACTGCACTTACAGTCCAACAAACGTTATATAAGCTTACTTTCGAGGTTCAGTCAAAGTGTTTCTGTAATTGAAATAACTTTTTCCCGACAGGTTTCATATAAGGTGATACTGTAAAGGAAGTTTGTTTTCTGAATGTGAATCTACAGAAAACCTGCTTCAACAATGAAGCTGGGCTCCATTCTACTCTATGTGGCTGTATTTCTGCTGAGTCATGATTTGTCCAGTCACCACTTGCAGGCCCGCACAGACACAGGGCCACACACACCATGACACAGTAGAGTCTGTGTGGCTTGGATCAAGGTCCACTTGCCGAGGGGGGGAGGGAAAACCCCCTAAACGTGACTGATGTCTTTGTCCTTATCGCTGCCCTTCTTCTTCTTCCTCTCTCTCTCCGTCTGTCCATCCATCCCCAGCCCCATCTCTCTCTCTCTCTCTCTCTGTCACCTCCCCATCTCTGTCCATCTGTCGCTATCATATCACCACTCCCCTCCACTGTTCTAGTCTTATGCAAAGCTTGTTTCATTCAATATAAGTATCATTTCATAATCTCGTGGGAGTTTCTTCTAAGTGAACGCTCAAACTTGATGACCTTTTGGTGTTTTAAATATTTGTGTCCGTTGCATCAACAGGGTGTGCTTCTTTGTAAAGCCAGATGTGTGGGGACGACATCGATGGGGAGATATGGAGGCCAGGCGCATACATGAAGCTGCATCACCCAGCAGTTTATTGTAATAATTTCCACTTCATTCATTAGCTGTCCATACTGATCGGTGGGCTGTGCAGCTGTAGCTCATTCATAACATCCACACACACAACACACATCCACACAGATACATGTATGCTTCCTAGACTAAATAACTTAAAAACTGCAGCAAGCAAATAGTCAAATGTTCACTTCTCTAAAAAAAACACACAAAAAACTCTCAAACACACTTTTTAAAAAAAAATGTTACCTCGTATGGTTACAGTGAGGCTTAGGGGATTTTACCAAACTGCAGTATGTATACAGAAGGTGGAAGCTTAAACATCTGTGTACGCAAATAAGAGTGAGAGGGCACTATGGTGTCTGAGACACCTGGGAGCGTGGTCCCTTTTGGGAACAAGCTCAGTGTTTAATACACAGAACAAGCTCACGGATATAATGGATGAACACACATAAAGGTAGTCATGCATACATATAAATATGACTGTTTTCTTATTGAAATATGCTCACAAAGAGAAATCCTTTTTTTGTCATACAGAAATGTTATTTTTGGGGCTGAAGTATTATTTTACAGTCATAACATTTTAGACAATATGAGTTTTGACAAAGTTTATTTTATAACATTACCTTCATTTTGAATAACTCAGCCATGGGGCGCGCATAATATTCAAAAAAGTCATCCACCCATATAGGGTTATTTTCAGTGAAAATCCATTGCATGGAACGAGTCAGACTGCGAGTGTCACAATGATGAATGGACCAGAGGTTTGTTCAGTTCTACTTTCAAATTCCACTCATTCATGATCGTGAAGGGAAGTTTGGGCGAAAAGCTAACTTAAAAAGGGGAAGTTTAGAGAGACAGACCAAAATGGCCAGAATCAGCTGATGCTGCAGGGACTGCTCTTTCAAGCTACATGTTACTTATTACTACAGCATAACTAACAAACAAACAAACAGAATAACAACAGTATGGAAGTATAGGTCTAAGATAGGCAGTGTTGTTTGGTACCAACTTCCTCTCAGATTATTTTGATCCTCCAACAATGTTCTTAATTTATTTCATTCAAAAGCTCAGTTTGAATTTTTATTTCTGACCTAACTCCTGTTTGACTGTCCCAGCCCATCAGAAATGCTGTTTTACATTTCCTTATAAAAAAACAAATGAAATGCATCAAATAGCAGAACAAATCAAGAAACTGATCAGGCTACAGAACCAATTTTTAACTTGATACAGACATTTCCCGTATAACTGGCTAGCCAATGGAATGGCCTCATTAGTATTTATGTATTGTCAATCAGAAAAAATAAAAATAATTTGCATATTCAAGATAAACCATCAGAAAAAATGTATACAATTATTTATTTTTTAAAGTACACAAAAGTTGGTCTACTTGTATGAATGCCTTTTTCTCATACTCCTATTGCTTTCTGCTACTATTGTTGCTATGGCGCCTTCTCAACATTGGCCCCGCCCACAGTAGTCTACATAGAAAGCCAATGCAAAGCCGTAATAGAGCATGTCACACAAGGTCACAGACACAGACTGCTGAGGTATGGCATCTCCCTTTATTGTTATTTTAACGTGAGAAAGCTGCATACCGTAGCTTTAATGATTGATCGACTGTCAAAACTCAGGTAGTGAGGAATCATTGCAAGTTTTCCATTTGTGCTATTGAACTGTCTGGCTCTCAGCAGCAGCATTAGTTGTTTCACTCATTACAGCTAATTCCTACGTCTTCTCCCCGTGCCTCCAAACATTCAACCGACATTTTTTATTTTTTAGGTATTTGCCTGTTTTTCTCTACATTTAGCCACTTGAAAAGGTCCTGTGATTGAACTTTTTAAGAATAACTCTCCATCTCTCCCAGAGGGATCTGACTAAACTTGAACTGTTGTCGGGCAAAATAAGTCCACATGACAAGAGGGGGACTGATTCCCATGTGATTGGTAGATAATTGCCATGTTTGGAATGGTGGAAAGATTCTTTGGAATCAGTGTGGCCACTGTTAATGGGCAATTTACTGAACATGAAAGGAGAATGCGGTATCACTGATTAACAGTAGCCACTAGTTCAGAAGAATAACTCTATCTTTGTTGAACCCTGATCCAGAAACATTTCCACTAACCAAGTAAAGGTAGTTCTCTCACGCTTTCTAATGTTAAGGGTTGATTTCCTGAGAAAAAGATAATAGTGTTGCAAGTGAAGTCAAATATGCACACGTTAACACCCTTAACACTGATAAGATTTAGACAAATCATTTCCACTTCATTGCTTTCACTTTAGTCACAGTTTGACTTGCTGTGACTCATAATCAAAAGGGTGGGCCAGCAGAGATACGTTAACATGCTTTGTCGCTAACTGCCTGCAGAAATGTGGGGTACACTGACAGCGTTCGATAATGCAGCAAACAGGATGTTTCTCTGGGTTTGCAAAAGAAGGATGTGAAATGATAGGTGAAGATGGAGGTGTGGCGAGCGGCGGCTGCAGGTTTGAACAGCTGACAACTCTCGCTCTGACTCAGCATGATGCTACACTGCTTTCTGCTGCATCATGAGCACAAGCGTCTTGCTGTAGAACTATTGCATTGTTCTGTATAGACAGAGAAGGGGTCGCCACTCTCCACCAACCTCCGATAAACTCAGCTTGGATTATGGTTCATGTTAAAACAATTTATCTTAGAAGAAAGATAGTTATTAAAAGATTCCTCCTTTTGGATTCCTGTAAAATGTATGTTTTTTTATATAAATTCTAACCTCACTATTGTTAAAATATAATACAATAGTTCTTCTCAATGTTTATTTTTTCAACTTTTAATGTGAGAGGCAACGGTTTGAGGTGCTGTTGTCTTGTACAGTATTATTGTTAGTGAGACATAACCAGTGGTGTAAGTTACCAAGTACATTTCAGTAATTCTTTGACATAATTGTACTTTACTTGAGTATTTCCATTTCATTCTACATTATACTTCTACTCCACTAAATTTAAAGGGAAATATAATACGTTCCACTACACTTAGTTGACCCTAGTTACTTCTGAAAACAAATGATATGCTGATATGGTATGATGCAATACTGTACTAGTATCTACATTTGGTCCACATTGACCAACTACAAAAGTAAAATGCTCTTACATGTAAAACACAGAATCATTTAATAACCATAATAATTAAATACTGTGAAAAGATCTGCACAATTAGTACTTTTACTTTTGATACTTGAAGTACATTTATGCTTTTATTTCTTCTGTACTTTTTTATAATGAAATGGGCCACTGTGCACTGAGTATTTTTTGCTTTAAGTATATTTTGATGCTACTTCTTTTGGACTTTCACTTAAGTAACATTTTAAAATCAGGACTTTTAGTTTAAATAAAGTTTTTCAGGTCCATAGTACTTTACTTTTACTTAAAGGATGTTAGTACTTCCTTCAACACAGGATACACCTTATGAACTGTAAGCTGAGTGCATGTGTAAGCCTAGTGTATGTGCTGCCTTCCCCTGTAGCCCTGAGCAGCAGCAGCTAGTGTTTTCCTCTGTGCCTTCCAGCAGCTGCACTAAGCCGGCCTTACTAGCGCCCTCTATGAGTGTTTGTGCAGAACAGAAAGCAGCAGAGCATGCAGGCAGCCGGACAGGACAAGTGCAGCACGGCCAGCGGCGGCACTCAGCAGAGACAGAGGTGCAGCCCCCAGGAAACAGCTGCTCTGCTGTCACTCACACTCACACCACAGGCGCGGGATGGAGTGAGTTACATCTCTGGAATTATACTTTATATGGCTTAAGAATGTGTGTTACATTATTTAATAATAATGAGGGAGTTCAGTTTTTTTAGCGATTGTTATATATCTATATGTTCAAAATGTGATCTCAGTGCTTAATTCATGCCTGTATTTTATATGAATGTAGGCTTATGTCATAACCAGCTCAACCCGCCCACACTTTTTAATTATTTTGAATTTGTTTGTCTGTTTGTATGCCAGCCATGAAGGGGGATACCACACCGAAAAAAAAACAGCTAATGTTAGATGAGGTTTTAGATGAAGATATTGAGGTGTTAAAGTGTGGAAATTACCTAATTCAAAACAGGAAAAAAAGCAGAGGAGAAAACTAAGATTGTACATTACCATACATAGAAGCTTGAGAACTTTGACAATCATA